>NC_085041.1:1940048-2054990 GCF_963692335.1 Osmerus eperlanus
AACGTTTTGCAATGTCCCTGTCCCCAATGTCCCTTTATCCCAGGCATTTGCCTTTATCAGGCCTTTCTCCAACCTGCCACCTGCGTTTAGACAAACTCCATTACCCATGGTTCAGTGCTTCCTTCTCAGACGAGGCGAGGAGGGTCGTGACTTTCTCACGCCTCTGGTTATGACATGACTCCGCCCCCACGGAGGGCAGACAGGAGGGGGCGGAGTCTAGACAGTCAGGCTGCGCTGGTTTTCACATGGAGATTACTCTAAATATAGACATCAGAGGCCTGCTGTTATCCAGGCATTCCTCTGAAGCAGGTTGTGTGAACTCTTGTGTCTGTCTGTCTGTGTGCAGTGTAGTGTGTGTGTGTCTGTCTGTGTGCAGTGTAGTGTAGAGTGTGTCTGTGTGCAGTGTAGAGTGTGTGTGTGTTTCTGCATTCTGTTCATTGTTACACAATTATAAAACTCCCCCTCCCTCCCTCCCTCCCCCCCTCCCTCCCTCCCCCCCTCCCCCCCTCCCTCCCTCCCCCCCTCCCTCCCTCCCCCCCTCCCTCTTTCTCTCTCTCTCTCTCTCTCTCTCTCTCTCTCTCTCTCTCTCTCTCTCTCTCTCTCTCTCTCTCTCTCTCTCTCTCTCTCTCTCTCTCTCTCTCTCTTCTCTCTCTCTCTCTCTCTCTCTCTCTCTCTCTCTCTCTCTCTCTCTCTCTCTCTCTCTCTCTCTCTCTCTCTCTCTCTCTCTCTCTCTCTCTCTCTCTCTGTGTCTCTCTCTCTCCTCTCTGTAGAAAAGCTTGCTGAGGCTCAGCGTCGTTTCGCCACGCTGCAGAATGAGCTGCAGTCGTCTCTGGACGCGCAGCGCGAGAGCAACGCCCCCCAGGGCCTGCGTAAGCGCAAGACCGTGTTCCACCTGTCCCAGGAGGAACGCTGCAAGCACCGCAACATCAAGGACCTGCAGCTGGCCTTCTCCGAGTTCTACCTCAGCCTCATCCTGCTGCAGAACTACCAGGTTAGACCCCGGGCCTTTCACCTTTAACCCCTGACTCTGACCCTAACCCAACTCCGAAGAGAACTCCAGCCCCACGACCTTCTCAGCTCTTGATTTCTGAATCGTTTTCTAGAACCTGAACTTCACCGGCTTCCGGAAGATTCTGAAGAAGCATGACAAGATCCTGGAGACTCCTCGCGGGGCGGACTGGCGCGTGGGACAGGTGGAGGTGGCCCCTTTCTACACCTGCAAGAAGATCACACAGCTCATCTCTGAGACTGAGGTACACACACACACACACACAGAGCCTTCCACACCTGTGAGAAGATCCCACAGCTCATCTCTGAGACTGAGGTACACACACACACACAGAGCCTTCCACACCTGTGAGAAGATCCCACAGCTCATCTCTGAGACTGGTCCAGTGCTCACCCAGGTGTGTGTGCTCCCCAGGCCCTGGTGACTGCAGAGCTGGAAGGAGGGGATCGCCAGAAGGCCATGAAGAGGCTGAGAGTTCCTCCTCTAGGGGCGGCACAGGTGAGGCTGCTCCATCTTCTCTTAAACAATACTGACTACAATGCCTGTCTTTCTGTCTGTCTGTCTGGAATTCTGCCTGCTGATCCTTGTTCATCATGGGCTTTCTGTCTCTCTCTCTCTCTCTCTCTCTCTCTCTCTCTCTCTCTCTCTCTCTCTCTCTCTCTCTCTCTCTCTCTCTCTCTCTCTCTCTCTCTCTCTCTCTCTCTCTCTCTCTCTGTCTCTCTGTCTCTCTGTCTCTCTGTCTCTCTGTCTCTCTGTCTCTCTGTCTCTCTCTGTGTCTCTCTGTCTCTCTCTGTGTCTCTCTGTCTCTCTCTCCCTCTCTCCTCCCCAGCCTGCCCTGGCCTGGACAACCTTCCGTGTGGGTCTGTACTGTGGAGTCTTCATCGTGCTGGCCATCGCCTTCATCCTCACGGTACGTTCCCCCCCGTCTAGCTGCACCAGGGTGCTAGAAGGTTCTGTGGTGGTCCTGATAGCAGCTGTACCAGGGTGCTAGAAGTTTCTGTGGCGGTCCTGATAGCAGCTGTACCAGGGTGGTAGAAGGGTCCGTGGTGGTCCTGAGAGCAGCTGTACCAGGGTGCTAGAAGGTTCTGTGGTGGTCCTGAGAGCAGCTGTACCAGGGTGCTAGAAGGTTCCGTGGTGGTCCTGAGAGCCTGCTTGTTGTTCCCCAGGCATTGTGCTCATCAGCCGTGAGAACATGTGGCCCCTGGTCCGGATCTACCGTGGCGGCTTCCTGCTGATTGAGTTCCTCTTCCTGCTGGGCATCAACACGTACGGCTGGCGGCAGGCAGGGGTCAACCATGTCCTCATCTTCGAGCTCAACCCCCGGAGCAACCTCTCCCACCAGCATCTGTTTGAGGTCTGCACACACACACACACACACACAACCTCTCCCACCAGCATCTGTTTGAGGTCTGCACACACACACACACACACACACACAACCTCTCCCACCAGCATCTGTTGAGGTCTGCACACACACACACACACACACACAACCTCTCCCACCAGCATCTGTTTGAGGTCTGCACACACACACATTAACCCCCCCTCCAACACACAACACCTGCTTTCTTACTTTCTCCGACCCTTAGCCCTTACTGTCGTTGTATAGGTTATGGTTCTGATGTGTGTGTGTTTCCTCCAGATCGCTGGCTTCCTGGGGGTGCTGTGGAGTCTGAGCATCCTGTCGTGTCTGTACTCAGAGTTCACCTACCTGCCCATGCAGATCAACCCTCTCATCTTCTACGGCTTCATCCTCCTCTTCCTCATCAACCCCTTCAAGACCGGCTACTACAAGTCCCGCTTCTGGCTGCTCAAGCTGCTGGTGTGTGTGTGTGAGTGAGAGAGTGTGTGTGTGTGTGTGTGTGAGAGAGTGTGTGTGTGTGTGTGTGTGTGTGAGAGAGTGTGTGTGTGTGTGTGTGTGTGTGTGTGTGAGAGAGTGTGTGTGTGTGTGTGTGTGTGTGTGTGTGTGTGTGTGAGAGTGTGTGTGAGAGAGTGTGTGTGTGTGTGTGTGTGTGTGTGTGTGTGCACAGGTTCATGCCTTCTCAGTACACAGATATCCGTACAACATCTCATGTCTGTACTGACCTCCTCTTTTCTTTGTGTGAGCTTGATGGGAGGTGGGGATGGGGGAGGCGATGGAGGAGGGAGGAGGGGGCAGAGGAAAGGTTCCCTGTGGGAGAGGGAGGGAGGCCAGAGGGGTGAGGGGTAATAGAATGCAGCCTGGTCTCATGGGAGCTGTGTGTGTGACCGCGCAATCATTACTGGGATGAATCCATCAGGATGCTGCCCCGCTCCTCCTCCTCCTCCTCCATCCTCATCCTCCTCCATCCTCCTCTCCACTCCCCCCAAACCTCCCCAAGCCCTCCCTTTCCCCATCCTCTCTTTATCCTCCTCTCATCTTTTCTCTCCTCTACTCATCACCAGTTCATCCTCCCTTCCTCCAAGCACATCCCACTCGCTCACCCCCCCCCCTCGCCCGCCCTCCTCTCTTCCTCTCTCTCCCCGGCCGTATCCAGCCTCTCTATAGTGTTACTTAGTCATGATTGGGCTTGGAGGGAGCCTTCCGTCAGACAGACAGTCAGACAGACAAACAGACAGTCAGACAGTCAGACAGTCAGACAGTCAGACAGTCAGACAGTCAGACAGTCAGTCAGTCAGACAGATATTTCATGTCCTGAGATGAAAAGACAAACCTCTGAATCCACCTGAGGCTCTGCAGTGTTTGTCTTCGAAATGAACACCTCTGCTGTCAACACCAGCCTGTCCCAGAGAAGGCCATGGGATGGAGACACGATCAATACCATCAATACAGACACAGATTGGCAGGGGTCGGGAGAATATATATTGCAAAGGAGTTAGTATATATTATGGGATGGATCAATAGTCATTTGACATCTGTGGCTCAGTTGTATGGGTGGGGGAGGAGGTTGAGTGTGTGTGTGTGTGAGGGGAAGGTAAGGGTGAGGGAGTGCGTGCGTGTGTGTGTGTGTGTGTGTGTGTGTGTGTGTGTGTGTGTGTACAGGAAGGTACAGTAGCTGGTGAATGTCATTGTGAGCCTGAGGGCAGCAAGAAGAGGCGGGGGGTGGGGGTGTATGCGGGGGGGGGGGGTGTGCAGAGTATAGGCCCCTCCCCACAACCACCCTACTGGATGAGACGAGATCTCTCACCTGATGTGACTCCTCGTAATGAATGTCTCCTTCCTCCTCTCCTCCCTCCTCCTCCTCTCCTCCTCCCTCCCTCGCTCCTCCCTCCTCCTCCTCTCCTCCTCCCTCCCTCCCTCGCTCCTCCCTCCCTCCTCCTCCTCTCCTCCCTCCCTCTCTCCTCCCTCCCTCCCTCCTCCTCCTCTCCTCCCTCGCTCCTCCTCTCCTCCCTCGCTCCTCCCTCCCTCCCTCCTCCTCCTCCTCTCCTTCCTCCTCCCTCCCTCGCTCCTCCCTCTCTCCTCCCTCCCTCCCTCCTCCTCCTCCTCTCCTTCCTCCTCCCTCCCTCGCTCCTCCCTCTCTCCTCCCTCCCTCCCTCCTCCTCCTCCTCTCCTTCCTCCTCCCTCCCTCGCTCCTCCCTCTCTCCTCCCTCCCTCCCCCTCCTCTCCTCCCTCAGTTCCGTGTTTTCACGGCTCCGTTCCACCGCGTGGAGTTTGCAGACTTCTGGCTGGCTGACCAGCTGAACTCTCTGGTGATCGTTCTGATGGACCTGGAGTACCTGGTGTGCTTCTACGTATTTGAGCTCAAGTGGAACGAACGAGACGGCCTGCTGCCTGTCCACAAAAGTGAGGACACACACATGCCTAAAACACACACACACATGCCTAAAACACACATACACAAATGCTCACCTGTTCCAAAATCAGCAGACAGTTTGGTTACACTATCTTCCCCCCCTCCTTCCCCTGCCAGGTGACTACATGTGCCACTCCTACTCGTACGGCCTGCGTGCCATCATCCAGTGTCTGCCCGCCTGGTTCCGCTTCGTCCAGTGTTTGAGGCGTTACCGTGACACCAAGCGGGCATTCCCTCACCTGGTCAACGCCGGCAAATACTCCACCACCTTCTTTGTGGTCACCTTCGCTGCCCTGTACAGCACTCACAGAGGTAAGACACACACACATCAGTATGGCACACACAGAAAGGGATTGTGGGACAATCTTGTTGAACAAACAGTCTGGATACATGTAGCTACCGTACCTAGGATACCCAGGGCTGGTCTGTCTGATAGACAGTGTTGCTCCCTGTAGCTTTCTGTAAGAGACACTGAGCGGCTGTCTGCAGAGTGTTGTAGAAGGATGCGTGGGAGGTGTACAGACTCAGGCAGCGATCAGGAGACAGAGAGGAACAACATCTCCACATGAATACAGGGAGAGGGGGGAGGGAGGGAGGGAGGGAGAGGGAATGAAGAGGAAGAGGAGGGGGAGGAGGGGGAGAGAGCAGGAGAACAGAGGGATGGTCGCAGACAGAGAGAAAGAGAGAGAGAAGAAAGTGGACTATCAAGCGGGATGTCGTCATTAGAAGTCAAGGCTCTTCCCTCCAGACAGCGGGACAATTCGATCCAGGTTATTGGGATTCAGAAGTCTTATCACAGACAGACAGTGTACAGAGACTCACTTATCCATGCTTGTCTCCTAGCTAAGCCTCACAGCTCTGTCCCAGCTACTGAGTTCAAAGGCACTCGCTAAGCTGTTATCGCCAGTTTGGAGTTAATGTGCTATTCCATGACATGGCACAATTATATATTTATCTTGGAAATGCCAGCTCCTTCTAACTTGAGCCCAACCTTTCAACCCTCCAAATGTTACATCTCAGCAGGACCTCCAGGTTCATTTGTTGATTTGAATTTAGATCAGTGTGTGTGCGTGCGTGAGCATGTGTGTGTGTGTGTTTGTGTGTGCCACCATTCTTGATAATGCAAATACATGAGAAGGCAACGGATACGGAGGAAGAGAGAGTGAGAAAGCTGGTGGGAGGGAGAAAGAGGAGTTGGAGGAGTTGGAGAGGTGTGGGGTTGTTGGAGGAAGCGAACCATTAGAAGGTTTCCCGGCTGAACGACACCAGCCTGGCTAGCAGCCTCTTCTCATCTTCTATGCCGTCTGAAGTCTCCATCCCTCCTTTCTTTCCTCCTGCTAATGGAGAGGTAGAGGGGGTTAAGTGAGAGGGGAGGAAGGGAGCATGAAAGAAAAGATGAAACCAAGAGGAATACAAGAAATGATCACTTAACTCTACGTTGTTGGCATGGCTACAAATTCCAAGTGTTCTGGAAAGTGTTTGTTGTTAGTTATCTATAGCACTAGATGTTTGAAGTACATTTCCTATTGATTCATTAATTTATTTAGAATGAACACATTCTTCAAAGCTTAGGTGGATTAAAGAGTGTACCCTGGATGTGAATATGATCTAGTTTTAGCACCATCCAGCCAGCAGAGCAGAGCAGAAGCACGACAGCGTGGGGCCCAGTCCTCACAGCTGGTCTCCTGCCGTCACAGCTCTGCCGGCTCTGTGCAGACATGCCCTCTGGCTGTCCTCCCTGCAGCCAGGCCTGTGGCCGAGGCCCAGGACCCCGGGACCTGCTCTCCCCTCGAAGCAGGAGCTGCCTCTGTCTGCTGGGGGAGTGCTCCTCTGCCAGGGAGCGTTGTTTTGGTAGTCAAGACATCGCTTTTAACCGATGTGTAGGCCAAAAAAACGTGTTAGAGAGCCAGTTAGCCGGATACACAAAACAGATGCAAAAATAGAATCTTGCCCAGATAACGTTGGATTGTGACTCATAGGAATGTAGTGTTAGATGGCGAGGATGTGAGCTTTGAGGCCTAACTGTTTACGTTAATTCAGCTGTTGTGCGATGAGGATATCCTGGCTCTCTAGGCGATCCAGGACGTCAGGCGAGTCTTGATCGGGGATCAGTGTGGGATGTGTTGCTGTGCGTTAGGGTTATCCGCACAGCTGCTTAGCATGCAGGGGAGCCTGGCGCTAACGCTAGCTCTATTGCTAATAAAGCCCCATAGGAATGCCTTTATGAACCAGCCAGGCCAAAGGGACAGAGATACTGTTGTGTTGTCTATACTGCTATAGGCTATGATGGTTTTATTGAAGAAAGAGATGAAGGGAAGAGAGAGAAAAGGAGAGAGGGAGAAGGATAAAGGAGGAGTGGGATTTGTGATGGCGAGACTGTTGGCTGAGATCTACTGTAGGCCGAGAGGTGGGACCCAGAAATGAACCAGAATAAGTGAAACCAGGGAATGAACGAAGGACTAGAGGAGTGGAGGGAGCGAGGGATGTCAGAGGACAAAAGACTGGAGCTGTACGGAGAGAGGGAAGGGAGGGAGGAGAGGAGAGGAGGATGGACTAGTTAGAGGAGACCGATGGGAGGGAGGGCTTGCTGGAGGAGTGTATGCTGTAATTACTTGCCTGCGGCAGAAATACATACTCCAGAGTACAGTAGTCTCTAGTGGACGTACACTGCTGGAATAGAGATAGGATACGCACACACACGTACGCACGCACACACACACAGACACACACAGACACTGATCTGATATGGGCTGACCCTTGCCTCACCCCTGCTCAGACCAGATCCACTCTACCATCTCTTCCATCACTCGTGTCTGGGAGGGGTACTGACCGGACACGCTGAGAGCTAGCTTTCTGCTACACATGAAATTAACCAATTCATAAATGTACAAATAAATGAATATATTAATTTATAGATGGATGAGTGCGTCCGTGGATGAATACATAAATGAGCAGAGAAGACAGATTAAAAAAATGAATCGATAGAAAAACAAGGGAAGCAGGTGCCAAAGCAGGTTCTTAATTACCTGTGCAGCGCTACAAGACAACCACAGAGGTAGATAACAAACAACCAGACACTAAAGAGCGGGGATTGATTGCTTTTCCTGGATGCCAGGACCTGCTGGTGCTCCCTGCATTCTGTGTGTGTGTCAGAGGGAGGGAGAGGGGGACAGGCAATTGTGACCACCGATAACCCCTATTGAGCGCTCAATGACCAAGAAGCCCCACTCAGCCCTGTAGGGTCTTGTCTAATGGAGCGTATGGATCGGTTAGCATCACGCTAAGCCCTAGCCTAGCCTTTTAACTGGCGGCATGAGCTCTCAGCCATAAGGACCCACAGCTCCCCCACTATAATGCTGTAGGGGGCCGAGTCAGCATGAGTCAGCACGAGTCAGTCACTCTGTAGCCTTAAAGTAAAGGTTTTAGCCCCTAGCCACAAGGACCCCTAGGAGCGCCAGCTAGCTAGCCCTAAGGAGGTCCACTACCCCTGGACTCTGGGCTGAAGAGCTCTCCTGAAGATGAGATGAAGATGGGGCCGTTTCTTAGCGTGTTGTTTTCATCTCACGCTGTTTGTTCGATGTCACTTTGCTTTCTGCCTTACCTGCCGTCTGTAGGGTTTGGTGGAGGCAAAAATGTTTGTTATTAGTGAGGTTAAAATACTACTAATATGGAGGTACAGAGAGGACATTACTGGTAAGACATATGGGATATGGACTGTGTGGGAGCCAGGAAGAGGCAGGGGTGACTTGGGGACACACTGGGGACTGAGGGAGAGAGAGGAAGGGAGGGAAGAGGGAGGGAGGGAGGGAGAGAGGGGGGGAGTTATCTGTGAGGGATGACCCTGGGTTTGTCCCTGTCTCCTGGTGGGCAGGGCAGTGGGATGATTTGACCATGATGGATGGATCAGCCTGCTGTGTGTGTGTGTGTTTGTACACCCGTGTAGGCTATGAATCGACCCAGTCTGCCACAAAAGCATATGCACAGACACCCCCCCCCCCACACACACACACACACTACTTCACACACACACACACACACACACTACCTCACACACACAAACACAGTTGCCTGTCCAAGGTTCAAAGTCTGAGCTCTAGAGTCCAGCCCAGCGATAACCTGCCACACCTAAACACACACACACACACACGGGCATCAGTGGATCACACAGCAGAAGAGCTGGATGAACTCTTGTCAGGTTTACTGATTTGTCTTATCTGTGTTGGTCTAAACAGGTCCCCTAGTTAACAGAGATGGGGGGGGTGATTGGTGCCTTTGCCATGCGTGCGAGGACTACATGGTCTCCTGTTGCTTTGTTGGATGCAAGCCTGTCACAATGTGTTAGGGCACATGGACACACACACACACACACACACAGCTCTTTTCTGTCACAATGGGAGGCTGGTCCGCTCAGAGAGATCCAGTCTTAGAATAGCTCAAACACACACACACACTAACCCCCCAGGCTGAGAAGTGTGTATACAGCAGCAGCAGGGGACAGGGAGGCCTGGGTGTCGGCCAATCACAACACGGCGCTTGTGACACACATCAACATGACAGTACAGCTGGCACAGTGGGATGCTGTGGCGACTGTTGGGAAGCACAGTTACCACGGCAGCCAGTGAAGAAGACGTCGACACTCAAGTAAACAACTTTGCATCGCTGGACTTGATCTCACTGAAGTTACACTGAAGTTATAAGTGAGGAAAAAAGACAAAGGCAAAAAAGAGTTTGAATTCAAACATATACAGACCAGTCCTAAATGTGAAGAGATTATTCCTATTTGAATTGAACAACATGAGTCAGCTTTTGCTTGTCCTGTTTATTGGAGGTGAAGGTGCCCCCTCTAGTGGTTGGGAGTATCATGGCGGTCCACTGCTGACACTCTAATAGCTGTTTAAATACATGAGCCCTGCATTCTACTGTGTGTGTGTGTGTGTGTGTGTGTGTGAGGGAGGGAGGGGGATAGGCAATTGTGACCACCGATAACCCCTTCTGACCCCGATCCACGCTGAGACTGCCCCTGTCCTGGTGTGTTCCAGAGCAGGGCCATTCAGACAGCGACATGTTCCTGTACCTTCTCATCATCTTCTCGGCTGTCAGCTCTCTGTACACGCTCATCTGGGACCTGAGGATGGACTGGGGCCTGTTCGACGGTGGGGCCGGAGAGAACATCTTCCTGAGGGAGGAGATTGTCTACCCTCACAAGGTGAGGAGGCACACACAAACACACACTCTCTCACACACACACACACACACACACACACACACACACACTGAGGGAGGAGATCGTATACCCTCACAAGGTGAGGAGGAGTCATACACACACGCACACACTCTCTCATACACACTCACACACACACACACTCACACAGACTCACTAGTCCCTGTGCCCCCCCAGGCGTACTACTACTGCGCCATCATCGAGGACGTGATCCTGCGTTTCGCCTGGACCATCCAGATCTCCCTGACCACCATGACCAGCATCCCCTCAGTGGGCGACATCGTAGCCACCGTGCTGGCTCCCCTCGAGGTCTTCAGGTAGGACGCCACACACACACACACTCTCTCTCTCTCTCTCTCTCTCTCTCTCTGTTTTGAGACCTTCATCTCTTTCACGGTCCACTCTCCTTGCCTTTCACACATGCACTCTTTCCTCCTATCGCCCTCTCCCCCTCCTCCCTACCCCCCTCCCCTACCCCCCACCCCCTCAGGCGTTTTGTGTGGAACTTCTTCCGTCTTGAGAACGAGCACCTGAATAACTGTGGAGAGTTCCGCGCGGTGCGGGACATCTCGGTGGCTCCCCTGAACGCAGACGACCAGACGCTGCTGGAGCAGATGATGGACCAGGAGGACGGCGTCCGCAACCGCCAGGGCAAGAAGAGCTGGAAGCGCTCTTACAGCCTGTCGCTACGGCGACCGCTGCTGTCCTCGCAGTACGTCCTCTCACGCACACCAGTGCACAATGTACACACACACACACACGTATATTTTTTTCTTTTCTTTTTTGGGTTGATGACATTAGGATCACACCCAGGAGAGACCTCAAGCCTGATGGGCAGAGAGAGAGAGGGACCTGTTAAGCATACATTAGTATGATTATCTGTGTGTGTGTGTGTGTGTGCGCGTGTGTGTGTGTGTGTGTTGTGTTTTTCAGGTCCAAGAAAGACACCAAGGTTCTTATCGAGGACACAGACGACGAGGCGTTCAGCTGAGCTGGGCTTCTCAGGAGGCGACCACACTGCTGCCTCGCTCTCTCACACACACACACACACACACACACACACACACACACACACACACACACACACACACACACACACAACATATGCACACACACACACAGACATCGTGATTTTGAGATAAACATATTTGCTGAAGCACAACCACAGTATTGATACAGATGATAAACACACACACACACACACCCACACACACACACACACAGAGGGAAATATATTCAGGCACATCTTTGGAAATACCACACTGCCCTAGGATTTTACTATGAGTCATTTTGTTTTCATTTAATAACAGACTTAGGTTGTTGACATTTTGTTAATAATGTTTTGGATTGTATATTCGTTTTTTCAATTAATTTTCTGCAAATCTTCGAAGCTGCGTTAACTAATAATCGACTGTTTACATATGTAATACTTCAGGATCAACAGGGAAAAATATGAAAATATTCAATCAAAGACGATATAAAACCAATATTTAACCCGAGCACGGACTCTGGAGCCTGTAGACAAACCACAGCATATCAAGAACACCAACTGGGTTCAACTTGGTGGTATCCTTTTTCTACTTCTTTGTTTTATATGGGTTAGTTCAGTTGTTTATAAAGTTGTGATGAAGTCAGTGTACGACCCTGTCTGGCAACACTTGCAGGAAAAATGTGTGTAATACATCAAGTTTAAAAAAAAAACTGTTCAATAACAGTTTTTTTTTTTTTTGCCTGTGAAATTCCTTTGTAGGTTTTCTAACATGCTGTGTTACCATAAGGACTCTGATGTCAATGTTCTATTTATTTGTTATTTATGATGATGAGGGGAAAAAAAGATTGAAAGCCAGTGATCTGTGTTTCGTAATGGTTTTGGGAATGTAGTGGGTCAGCGTTCCATGCTGTAGAGAAGCCCATCTCTCCCTGCTCTCTCCCTCCCGTGCCTGTGTCTCTCTTGGGATACCATCCATCACGTTCTGAGACACTGATTTGATCATGAAGGCTCCAAAACAATATAAACACTGGGTTTATGAAGCTTGATGTTGACATGGCATTGAGCAGAAGAGTGTAATGTACCAACATGATTCAGCATCGAACGTCAGGCGAAAGTAGAAAGCCCACTGTTCGGGTTGTTCAGAAGGTCAGGGGTCGTGTTTGGGGGTCAGCGACAGGCCTGTGTCTCTACATTGTGACCATGCACTAATTGTCCCCACAAAAACTGGTGATTTCTTGCTGTATCATTGTCGCGACAATTGTAAGAACTTGTTTAGTTTTTTTTACAACTTTTATTATATTTCTATGATGAATTCTTATTTTGTATTTAAGTTTTTTTGTTGTTGCCAAGACAAGTAACAACACGAGGGAAAAACGTACATCTGACTAACACTGTTGCTCCTTTTGTTTTCTGTTGCTGTTTTATATGCTTGGTTCGACTAGCGGATGGCTCACCTTTGCGAGCAACAATCTCTATCGGCTGTAACTCTGGACGCAGGCTGTGGCTTCTGTAGATGGGCCTCCCTGCGTCTCAGAGGAAGGATGTTCGCTGTAGCTTCTCACTTCTATTCCTGCACCTCTCTCTCTCTTTTCTCTGTGTGACACTTCCTCTATCTCCAACACCACATCTTGCTCTCTCCCACTTAGACACACACACACTGACACAAATTCACACTTTCCCTCTCTCTCTCTCTCTCTCTCTCTCTCTCTCTCTCTCTCTCTCTCTCTCCCCCCCTCTCTCTCTCACCCTCTCTCTCTCCCCCCTCTCTCTCTCTCTCTCTCCCCCCCTCTCTCCCTCTGGCTAGGCTGTGTTGACATCATGCAGTTCTGAGATGACACCAGCCAGCCAGTCTGCGATCAAGCAGTTTTTTTTATCGTTTGTGTGTTTATTATACAGCATGAACTTCAGTTGCCTTCTACTGCTTTCCTGGTGCTAGCTCATGTTACCCCCTCCCCCCAAACGCTTTTACTGTTTAGGCTTTTTGAAGCAATGGACAGCCCTCCTTGTTATGAACACACATGCCTGCATACCTATTTATAGACACACATGCATGCATGTGCACACACAAACACACACACTGTTTCAGAGTCTATAACTGTCTACTGCGAGACAGCACTGCCCTTATCTCCCTAAAGAGGATTGTTTTCGTAAGACTTTGCCGAATGTCTTTCCTGCATGCTGCTTCCCTTGTTCATTGTACATAATGTATCTTAATTTATTTTTCATGACGTGTATCAGGAGAGCACTCATTGTGGCTGAAACAGTGATTGATTTCAACCATGACAATGTTAATGTTTAGCTCTTAAAAACAAGCAGTATTTTAGGCGATTTTTTAAAAACTGTTTCACAATCCTGCATTATTTCAATGTGTAAAACCTGTTGAATCGTGTTTGTAAAAAACCAACAATACCAACAAAAAAAAACTAAAACGTAGAAGAAAAGAGAAAGTAAATTCTGGATTGTGATTGGTTCGTACCTTGTCGGTGATTCCATCTATCTCATTTCCTGACTCCGCCATCACCCGGGGTTTGCGTCCAGGGCTCGAAGAGGGGAGGGTACATGGAGGTCCGCACTGTGCGCCCTCATTCACTACCCTGTCACCCTAAATGCACACCTGTGTACTTCTCAGAATCATAGACCACCCGCACCGGGGAGAAGCAAACTTTTCGTTGGTGTAGCTGGTAGCGGTCGCGCTTGTGGAGTCGGTGGTGCCGAGTTCGAGTCCAGTGACGGGCGTTTAGGACGTGTAAGCACTGCCGACGAAGTTTGCGCGATCACGTCTGATATACTCAGACCTGTGTGTTCAGGACTTCAGACCTGTGTGGTTCTCAACCCTGGTCCTCAGTGATCCCCTGTCCTGCATGTTTTAGATGTTCCTTGGCTCCAACACACCTGATTCAAATGCATGCTCGTTACCAGACTTCTCCAGAGCTAGATAACGACCCATTTATTTGAATCAGGTGTGTTGGAGCAGGGACACATCTAAAACATGCAGGACAGGGGTTCCCTGAGGACCAGGGTTGAGAACCAACCAGAGGCAGGTAGAGATTTGGGTGGCAAGCGTGGCGGACCCTAGTCCAGAAGATAGACATTATAACAAGATACTTCTATGCTGTTCTCAGACCAGCCTGTCAGCTCCTTACCTTTAGTCTTTTGAGCCTGGAGCTGGCTAACACACACACTGTTCTGAGACCAGCTGTTATTTAACTCAAGGCATTAGTGCTTTATGAACCAGTAATAATAACATAATCTATAACTGACCTGTCTATGATGATGAGACTTGGTCAGAGAGCCGCAGTATAGCCCGCTGACATGGGTTACCTTAGTTTGTACAGTTTGTGAATGATAACAAGACGAGCGCAAGCCCCGACATTTCGTTGGTTCTCATGGGTGTAGTTTGGCCACTCGATGATTTGACAGTTTTTACCGCTTGCTGTTCGATCTCTGCATCTTCAATCCCACTCTTATCGATGTTGTATTCTCTTTCAAGTAGACAACGGTGACAGTAATACGTAGTTGCTAGGTGGATGTACTTTGATAACGTTTAAAAAAAACTGAAACGAAAATAGATAAACTGTGGATCTGTGTTTTAAAGAGACAAGACTAAGAAAGGCTGTCTTACAATTCTCCCATTTTTGCAGAGTAGTTTGTAAATGTTGAGTGTATTTACGCTGTTCTACAATGGTTTTCCTGATTGTCATTTGTATTTCCGTATCCACTTTGGTGATCCTGTCATATCTGGGTTTTATAAACCACTTGTTATTTTTAAAACTCTCGCCCTGACTCCGGCCTCTTTATTTGCCACTCATTAGAACTACTCGTTCCTCAATTCTCAATTGTTTTACAGCCACAAGCTAAGCAAGCAAGGCGTGCCATTAACAAGGTTCATGCAGGTTTCAGTAAGTCAAATTTAAGACCTTTTTAAGAAATTAAGACCATAAAGATTGAAATTTAAGACATACAACACATTACCAAAATAATATTCAAAACAAAGAAATTCTGAAAACTTTATTTCAATGAATTCAGTCATTGAAAAAGCATGTATTTAATGTACAGATTAAGCAATCACATTAGTAACCTAATTTCATTTTATTCAGCACTAAGTACTAGGGGTGGGGGAAAAAATCGATTCACATATGAATCGCGATTCAGTCTTCGAATGATTCACATCGATTCAAAATGTATTTATTTTTATGTAAGCATATATTGAATCGCAATTTCATTAGAAATCGTGAATCGATTTATCGAATCGTGAGGTACCAAAAGATTCCTACCCCTCATAGACGGTAAGCGCTAACCCCGTGGTGTAGTGAGAACAAGGGCCTACACCACAACGACCTGGGTTCAAAACCAGCACAGAGCGTAGTGCCAAACATCCGTGGGCCCAGATCCCTGTAACCGCAGCGCACTGCCCGACTGTCCAGATCCCCTCTCCTGTCTCTCCAGGTACCTGACTGTCCAGATCCCCTCTCCTGTCTCTCCAGGTACCCAACTGTCCAGATCCCCTCTCCTGTCTCTCCAGGTACCTGACTGTCCAGATCCCCTCTCCTGTCTCTCCAGGTACCTGACTGTCCCACCAGGAAAGACTCAACCAAGAGTCTCAAAATAAATTTACCTTTTATCAGTCCAAGAGCAAAATTGAGCTGTAAGAATATCGTTCAGCCAGATTTGAACACAAGACCCCTCACACAGTAGCCCACATCCTTAACCACTGAGCTATCAGGGATCATAACAATCTCCACTCAACATAACATTTGACTTTGAACTATCTAGTTGTAACTTTTGGGGGGGGGGGGGGCTTCCAAGTCTTAATTAGGGGGGTCAAGCCCTCCCGTAATTCGAACTCTGGAGCTCCGCTTTGCAGGCTACGACTCCATACTTTTTAAGGGTAAAAAAAAAAAGACTAGGAAATTTAAGACCTTAGATGAAAATCTGGCTGTTTTTAAAAAGTTTTACGGCCTTAAATTTAAAGTTCAGAATGTTGACCCCGCGGGAACCCTGCATTAACCTTGGCCTTCCATTTCTCGTAGAACTACAACCTTTTAGTCCGGTCTAAGTTCAGACTATGTGGACGTGTAGTTAAACAAAGACATTAGATGGGGAATGGACGGACAAAAAAAAGACGACGATTTTTAAGAAGTTCACAACTAGGTTGTTTATTTCATCATGATAACTGATACAGGATAAATGTTATACATTCTTTTTTTTTTAACACTGATATTTTGTTTTTATTTTCAATTTCAGTATGCAAAAAAGACAAGAGACCAAAAAAAGATTTGGTGAAATTATGAATATGGTACATAATTCTGATGGTTCATAAAATTAACAAATTTCAATCAACTGTGAGGACCACAAGTGCCCCTGGCGATCATTTGTTTAGATAAGTCACGAGACAAAAAATAAAAACGAAAATCAACAAAATAACACAGAAAAAAAACAAACATCAAAAAGAGTTGGCTGCGAGGATCATCGTCTTACAGTTGAGTTTCTCCTTATATTCACCTCCGTAGGTACGTATTTAAAATACCGTCTTTACTTGCTGTGTACATATATGCATACACACACAGTTCCTAGAGCCGGGCTGTACTGTACAAAAGACGGTAGTGGCGATCTGGACATCTCAGTATAAACACGTCAAACGGAAGGCGCTCTGGCTTCAAAAGCTAGTAAAAACTACGACTGACTTTTTTTTTTTGTTTTTTTTTTTTTTTGTTTAAAAGACAAAAGAAAAAAAAAAACAATAAGAAGAGACATTCACATTTCTGAAACAAATTATTTGCGAATCTCCTATTTGTCGGCGATCAGGCCTCCTTCCTGTAGGACCACCTTCCATCATGTCTGACCACCACTAGGGGGCGGTGTGTCTGTGTTAACATGTCTCTGCCACCTAGCGGCCAAACAGGCCTTCAACAGCTCAATCAGACTGCAGCTTGTGAGTGTGTATATGTGTGTGTGTGAGAGAGAGAGAGAAAGAGAGAGTGCTTGTGTGTGTGTGTGTGTGTATCCGTGTCTACGGTGAGGCGGGGGGCTTACTGCCGCTGTAGTGAACCTGGTATCTGTTGACCGGCTGACCCTTGATCTGTGTGGACAGGCAGCTGGTCTTGCAGGGTATCATGTCCTCCTCCGCCTCGCCCAGCAGCCAATCCTGGACCGAGCGATCAGCCAACGCGCTCACATGATTGGCCAGCCAGCCCTGGTGCCACTTGTTGAAGCGCTCGTGCTGCTTCACGGCCACTCTGTGCTGAGACTGGAGGGAGGACGAGAGAAAGAACCAAGGATGAGAGGAGAGACAAAGGATGAGAGGAGACACCAAGGATGAGAGGAGAGACCAAGGATGAGAGGAGAGACAAAGGATGAGGAGACACGAAGGATGAGAGGAGAGACCAAGGATGAGAGGAGAGACCAAGGATGAGAGGAGAGGGTAAAGAGTGGACGAGTGGCTGCAGTGATCAGCCTCTGGTTTTCAGCGGAGCTCGTTATCGACCAAGCTGCGAGCTCAGCAGGCAGAAGTGGTTCTACCCAACTACTAAGAGGACCAGAACAGGAGAAGGGCAAGTGGGCCAGGGAGAATGAATGAAAACCTTCAGCCCTACAACAGACATTAGCGACTATCCACACGCTAGTTAGCATTTAGCCTTCTCATCTCTAGCCTGTACCGAACCACACACACAAACGCATTTCCTGAACAACTCCCAAGTCCTTCTCTGCTCATGTCTACATATTTACTACCCCTCCCACCCCCTCCCCCTCGCCTACCTTGCGGGCCTTGACCAGCGCGCCCCGGCGGTACATGTAGTCCTCAGAGTTCATGACGAACACCATCTTGTGGGTGTTGAGCTTGAAGCGGCACTCCAGACTGCCGGCACTCTCCACGCCCAGCTGCCTCTGCCACTCCCTCCTGCAGCGCATCGCCTCCACCTGGCGAACCTGCCAGCGGCGGAACCGACGCAGGTTCCTGGGGGAGGGGAGAGAGAGGTAGGGACAAGGAGAGAGAGAGAGAGGTAGGGACGAGGAGACAGAGAGAGAGGTAGGGACGAGGAGAGAGAGAGAGAGGTAGGGACAAGGAGACAGAGAGAGGGGTAGGGACGAGGAGAGAGAGAGAGAGAGGTAGGGACGAGGAGACAGAGGTAGGGACGAGGAGACAGAGAGAGGTAGGGACGAGGAGAGAGAGAGAGAGGTAGGGACGAGGAGACAGAGAGAGAGGTAGGGACGAGGAGAGAGAGAGAGAGGTAGGGACGAGGAGAGAGAGAGAGAGAGGTAGGGACGAGGAGACAGAGAGAGAGAGGTAGGGACGAGGAGACAGAGAGAGAGAGGTAGGGACGAGGAGACAGAGAGAGAGGTAGGGACGAGGAGAGAGAGAGAGGTAGGGACGAGGAGAGAGAGAGGTAGGGACGAGGAGACAGAGAGAGGTAGGGACGAGGAGACAGAGAGAGGTAGGGACGAGGAGACAGAGAGAGGTAGGGACGAGGAGACAGAGAGAGGTAGGGACGAGGAGACAGAGAGAGGTAGGGACGAGGAGACAGAGAGAGGTAGGGACACACAGACAGAGACAGAGAGAAAGGTGAGTGTGTCAGGAACAGTCAAAGCACTTGAGAGGGGTATTCCAGCATGGTGCAGCTGTCCTGGGGAGGTGAGAACAGCTGTGGAAGGTCTCACCTGGGAAGGAAGACTGGTTTGAAGAAGTAGCCCTCTCCTCCGGAGCACAGGGTCGAGTCTGTCCCCACAAACTGCTCCATGTAGCTGGACAAACACTGGGGGCAGGGAGGGGAGGGGGCGGGGGTTATGGAGGGCCAACTGCAGTCAGCTCAGCTAGCCAGCTTGGCCAGTCAACCAGTGTTTCCACTTCCCCACTAACTTGACCCTAGGGTGTACCTGGACGTCCAGCGGGTCGTCAGCTTGAGCCTCCTCTGTGTCCAGAAGCTCAATGGTCAGGGTCACCTGACCCTTGTTCTGGATAAACATCACCTGGAATTTAACACAAACCATTAGCAAACATCCCATCTCACTGCCTCTGCGGGGGTCTCTCCCGGTCCTCTCCTCCCACCTTGAAGCAGTTCTCCTCGGCCATCACCCGCTCGGCCTTCCACTGGTAGCTGGTCTCCCAGGCGGCCCTCACACACTGGGAGGACAGGTTTCCACCCGCCGCCCCCCTCTTCCTCTCCGCCAGGTAGAGCTCAGCCACCTGCAGACACACCTCGTCACTGACCAGGTGCTGCAGCTGGGGGGGAGGAGGGAGAGAGGGAGATGGATATGGTATTTCAATCATGATTAATCAGTCATTCCAACATTCAGAAATGAGCCTGCGGTTGTTTCCACACAGTTGAGAGTCCTCTGAAAGCCAGTCCTCCTCCCCCTACCTGTCGGATGATGTTGTGGATGAGCTTGTCGATGGTGAAGCCGATGTAGGCGTGGATGGTGAACATCTCTCTCAGAGTGTCCTCGTACTGGGTGGACTCCAGGTTCCCATCCAGCAAGCTGCGCACCATGTCCAGGAAGGCAGGGTAGTACTCCTCCAGCTCCACCTCACCTGCACACACACACACAGTGACAATCTGGATCTGGTGTGTGTGTACAAAGACCTTCCTCATCTTCCTAGACCAGGTTGCTAACCTTCCATCACGTGTCTAGTACAACAATTACACATTTAAAAACAGACACGCAAGCAAGAATGTCAGAGGTCAGACTTACTGGGCTGTTTGAGTCTGAGCTCCATGGCCAGGTCGCTGGCCTTGTCCCTCCTCCCCTCCGCCATCAGCAGCCTCTCCTGGCTCTGCTCCGCCCGGTGCTCCAGCAGCTGCCGCTCCGCCTGCCGGTACACGCGCAGCAGCCGGGAGCACAGCGTCTGGTGCAGCCGCAGGAAGAAGTACCAGTTGTTGTTGACGAACAGCAGGTTGTAAACGCCGTCCATCTCCTTCTGGTGCTCCGCCTCGGGGTCGCGCAGGTCCACCTTCTCAGCCACGCCCTCCTGGGGGGCGGGGCCGGGGTTGGTGGGAGGACCCGCCCCCTGGGAGGCGGAGTCTGTGTCGGCGTTGGCGGCGGGCTGAGGAGGGCTGCAGCGCCTTCTCCTGGACTCTCCGTTCAGCTGCTGGGGCTGGCCCTGGGGCGGGCCCTGCGGCGGCGGCTGCTGCTGTTGTTGTTGATTTCCGGTGGTTGCCGTGGCTCCGGCCGTGCTGCTACTGTTGCTGCTCCCGCCTCCGCTCCCCGCGCTGGCTCCGCCCTCCCCTCGCTCGCCGTGGTCCTCGGGCTCTGCCTCCTCGTCCGTCCAGTCCTCGGTGTCGCTGAGCTCGCCGCGGCGCGAGAAGAACAGGTCGGGGACAAAGTGCTGCACGATGCGCTTAATGTGGTCCTTGTCGTCCTTGTGGATGGCGGGCTGCCGCTTGACGTGGTAGATGATGAGCGCCGCCGCGTCCTCCAGGATCTGCTTGTCGTCGTAGGTGAACACCATGTGGGGCTCGCTGGGCAGCGAGGACGAGCCCGTGCCACCGCTGCCCGTGCCGTCACGCCCCTGCTGACCCACGCCGCCCTCCTCCGTGCTCTGCTCCTGGCGCTGGAACACACACGTTAAGATAAATGTCAGACAAAAACCTGTGCGCTGCTTTGGATGAAAAGCATCTGCTACAAAATATCACATTTAAATGCGCAGAAGGTTCTCTGTATGTGAGCACTTAACTTTTAAAAAAGGAAGTGTGTGTGAGAGTGGATCGCCCATGATGGGGAAGTTGTTTATTTAAGTTAGTCCCTCAGAGGGGAGACACCTGCCGTATTCGGACCTACCTCGTCATAGACGCTCTCGATCTCGTTGAGCAGGCTCTTGGAGCGCAGGGCCTTCATGTCGTTCTGTTTGAAGTTGACCCCCTGGTGGTCCAGAGACTTGAGGTAGGCCTTCTCATACTGCTCCCTCCAGATCTTGTTGAAGCCCTGCTGGGCCTCTCTCCACTCCTCCTCCTTGGCTTTCAATCTGGAGAGACAGGAGAGGGTGGGTCCATGCCGACACCTTGGAGAGAGATCTGTGTGTGTGTGTGTGTGTGCTAACCTCTTCAGCACTACAGGCACGGCAGTTGCCGGGCTTCTCTTCAGACCCTCGATGATCTCCGGGGCCTTGTCGCCATAGATACGGTACACAGCCCGGCGCTGGATGACCTCGGAGGTGCCGCCCAGGCAGTCGTCCAGCCGGAAGCGGTCCTGGTCCTCCGGCGACAGGCGGGACAGCTTCTTCTGGACGCTCTCCAGAACCCGGATGGTGGCCAGGTTGGTCTCCAAGACAACATCCAGCTGGGAGAGGGGGGGGGGGGGGGGGGAGGGGAGGACAGTTATCAGTTGACCTTGGGAGTCCTAAAGAGGGGTCAGATGGCTGAGCGGTTAGTGAGTCTGGCTATTCATCAGAAGGTTTCCGGTTCGATTCCCACCCGTGCCAAATGACCTTGTGTCCTTGGGCAAGGCACTTCACCCTACTTGCCTCGGGGGAATGTCCCTGTACTTACTGTAAGTCGCTTTGGATAAGAGCGTCCGATAAATGACTAAATGTAAATATAATGTATAGAGGTGATTGAGACGTGTTCCCCTTGTCGGGGGTTGTTCTAGAACCTGTGGACGGTTCTAGAACCCGTGGACGGTTCTAGAACGGCGAGACGTACCTCAAACCTCTCGTCCTCGCAGCGGTGCAGCTGCTCCTCGTACGGGGTCTTCTTGGAGCTGACGAAGGTCGAGTCCTCGGACCAGGAGGGGAAAGAGACCCACGTGTCGTTCAGCACCTACACACACACACACACACACACACAGGTCATGATGCGCTTTCCCCTCGCTAGTCCTTTTGAACTGCCGAAACCTTCCAGAACCCGGGGCGGGGTCCTACCTCCTTGCAGATGGCGGTGCGTCCGCTGCACTTGGGCTGCTGGTAGGTCTTGGGCAGAGCCCTGTAGCTGGAGCCCAGGCGCTTGCAGGAGGCATAGTCCACCTCGCGGCCCCCGCCCCCCTCCATGTAGCGGTCGGCTAGCCCTGGAAGCACGTGGGACAGCTCCTTGTCCCCCAGGAACGACTTGAACTGGCTGTACAGCTCTGGGAACTTCCTGCCGCGGACACACCGGCACACGGACACACGTGTTAACGGGAATGTCTCCTTGGACACTTGGCCAGAAAGGCCTGGCGGCTTACCACTGTTCCAAATACCTCCCTCCTCCCAGGAGGCTGTACACCGGTAAAATGAAAGGCTTTGAACTCTGAGGGGCTCACCTACTCCCTTGACCAGGGAGGGTTCACCAAACCCAAGGTCCCCAGCCCCAGGTCCCCTTCCCAGCCCCCCAGGTCCTCTTACCCCAGGAAGGGAGTGACAAGCTGGAGCAGCTCTGATCCTGACACCACCTCCTGGTTGAACAGGGCGATGCAGCGCAGGAAGTTCTCGTACACTTCCTGGCTCTTGAACAGGCGGCGAACCTGCAACAACAGTGTCACATTCCAGACCAGAACAAACGACAACAGATAAACGGTGTGGGGGAGGGAGGGGGGTGAAGCGACTGCCATTCCCCTGCACAATCCTTATCTCTACCTTATCAAAGAAGGTGAATTCTCTCAGGACTCCATGCTTTCCAACCGCGGCAAAGGACTGGTCTTTGGAACATGAGAACTTCATTTTTTTCTGGACAAGGGGAGAGAAAAATGGAGGGAAAATGGAGACCATAGAGGTTACAACATTACAAAAAAAAATAAACTCTCCTTTCGAACTGGGTTGTGTTTCCGAGGCAACGGCAGGAGATGTGAGCAAGCGAGGATCCTGGAGACTAGAGCCGGCCCTGTCCACCTGTGAGGAGCAGGGTGCGGCCAGGCAGGAGGCCTACCTTGAGCAGGGGGGTCATGTGCGGCAGAAGCATGGGCCTGGGTCTCTTCTTGCTCTGCTTGCTCAGGTCGTCCTCTTCAGGCCTCTTCAGGGGGTCTTTCCCTGTGAGAGAGCTGCCTGTGAACTGGAGAGAGAGACAGAGAGACAGAGAGACAGAGAGACAGAGAGACAGAGAGACAGAGAGACAGAGAGAGAGAGAGAGAGAGAGAGAGAGAGAGAGAGAGAGAGAGAGAGAGAGAGAGAGAGAGAGAGAGAGAGAGAGAGAGAGAGAGAGAGGGAGACCAGATATATTTTTCATTAAACATCATGTCATCGCGGATGCAAAAAAACATCAATGTTGCAAGTCATCCTAGCCGCTCACGCATTTCTCTGCGTCTTGACCGAGCTCACCAGTGATCTCTTGGCGTCGGGCAGGAACTGTCCGAACTCAGCCAGCAGGTCCTCCTGGCCCTTGAAGAGGCTGGCCACCTTGGAGAACACCTCGTCCTCCGTCATCCCACTGCTTCCGCGCCCGCGACTGTCCCTTACCTCCAACTGCTCCTTCTGATAGAGGGACACGCACCCCCGCGCACCCCCGCGCACACACACAGCATGAATAAAAAGAAAACACATAGGTCATGGAGATTCAGTGTTGACTATTGAGGCAGAAACTAACACTCTTCTCCCCTTCCTGTGACTAGAATTCCCACACTTCAGCCCTGAGGAAGGGCTTTGTGCTGGAATGTCAGCGCTTGAAGTTGAAGTCACAGCAAAGGGAAAAAGCAGGCGACTTTTTCCCCTTCAGTTCTAGGAAGAAAGGACCAAAACACACACACACTGTTAGCTAGTCCGAGGCACTGTGGGGTGATAGTTGCCTCCACAGTATTATCCAACTGCACTGCCATGTGGCCTTGGCCTAGATACTGTTACAACAACAAACCTGTCTAAAACCACAGCCAGCAAAACTGGACTGCGAATTCTCCTGATGATATACACCCATAGATGTGTAGAATATCCCACTAGTTGTATTTCCATATGGGCACATCCCAGTTCCTCAAAGATAAGGCGTGTGAATAACATGAACACATAACAGTACACTCAGGACAGGGGTGGACTGGTAGGAGTATTTCTCAAGGGAAGCGCAGCACACCATCCTCCACTGTACCTGGTAGGTGTGCAGGATCTCCAGGAAGGCCCTGTAGATCTCGGGATGGTCCAGGAAGCGGTTCTTGATCTTGTTGACGTAGCTGATGGCGCTGTCAAACTCCACGGGGCTGGGCTCGGAGGCCGGAGGGGACACGGAGGAGGAGGGTGGCTGGGCCTGGCTCTCCCTGCTGGGCAGGGGCAGCGACAGTCTGCTGGGTGCCTCCAGGGGCCCCGAGGACGAGGAGAGGCTCTCTGGGGAGGCCACGGCCTCGCTGGGGGCAGGGCCGGCCTCCGGGGCAGCAGAGGCACTAGTGGACACGCTGCCCACGGCAATGGGCATGTTCTTACCCTGGCCTGGGGACACCTGGTCCAGACACAAGACTGTTTAGAGGCTGCACAAGCTCAGATACAAGGAGTCAGGTGGCTGAGCGGTGAGGGAGTCGGGCTAGTAATCTGAAGGTTACAGGTTCGATTCCCGGCTGCGCAAAATGACGTTGTGTCCTTGGGCAAGGCACTTCACCCTACTTGCCTCGGGGGGGGAATGTCCCTGTACTTACTGTAAGTCGCTTTGGATAAGAGCGTCTGCTAAATGACTAAATGTAAATGTAGATACAAGGAGGGTTAAGCCAGACATGAGGGCCCGGGTTGGGAATCAGGTCTGTGTCCACTGTGCCATTACGTCAAGTTAATAAATACAATATAAACTTATTTGGGAAACATCAAGCATGGATTATTTTCAGCTTCTGCCGTATAACATGTAGACACAAAGTAAACACAATCTCATCAACTGAAGGCAACTTGTGTTCGAGACAAGACAATTCAGCGACTTCACTACAAACAGCCTTTTCTTTCTTTCCTGACCCTTGAAGAAAGCTGACTAAAAAAGACGCGAGGGAAGAACCATGTGATGGAAATCAAATGAATGTGCCATTCAATCCATTCATATACACTTGCCAACTCTACTGCACATTAATAACAGACAAGAGTCCGAGTCTCACGAAAACACAGATTCAAACTCTAACCTGGGCAGAGAAGGGAGACTGCAGGTAGACCATTCCATTCTTGGGTATTTCTATCCGATACCCCGGGGGCAGGAAGGCATTGAATCCCAAAACCAAGTCTGGGTGTCCGTGGAAGAGCTGCGACACTCGGTTTATAACGCCTGGAGTGTCGATGCTAAGGAAGGACAGAGATCGCGTTTTATTTTTTTAACCAATTTGTTAAATATAAAAAAATATCAAGGATGCCGTTTTGTTGTCATATACAGTGACATCATACCTTTGAGATTTGAATTCCTTCATTATGTCCAGGAATTTGTTGTATATTCCCGGGTCATTTCCGAACCGTATTTTGACTTGGTCCAGGTATGATAGGGCATCTTCCACCTGGGGAGAGGAAAAAGAATCAGTCAGCTACAACCTCTCCTAGAAGTACCCAGCTCCGTGGCCACCGCTAACTTAACACTTGCCGGAGACACAACATATCATTCACATGACGTTTTTTCTCTCAACATCCTAGATGCAGCAGTCAGGAATCTGGGCAGGTAGTTTAATACAGATTTATTGAACAATGGCCCTATTGTGCGTCTCCTAATTATTGCCATTGCTGACAAATCTACTATCAACCCGAAAAAGAATAATACTGCATTCGATCAAAGATGCAATGTCAGTTTGCAATGCTTTGAATTTGTCTCCAGCTCACCAGCAACAATCTCGTTATAACAATATGACAATCGGGCGAACAGAAAGGACACACCACTGCAGTGGTTCCTCGCAAAAAACTACCTCTTAAGATGTCGTTTACTTCTCAGCCATAGTGCTCATACAACCAATTTATCTGAACAACCAACGCACAAACACTACTAGTGGTTCACGTTTAAAGTAGTAAACATGTCATATCGCATTGACTGTGTGCTTAGTATTAGTAGCTAGCGAAGGTTAGCACGTTACGCTAGCTTCGTCCTCGACTTTGTTCTGGAAAAGGGGAGCAAGAAGGAACTTCGTACAATCGAGGAGTTAGCTAGCTAGCTGCTCAGTCATCAGCTAACTAGTTAAATATTTTAAAAAATGTAATGCCCAGCGGCAAAACAGCAATGGAAAATGTCAAATAAATTGCAAATGCTGACGAAATAGAAATAGCGAGCTTGTTAATGCCATCGGCACGCATTCCATTCAACACCAGTAGCTAGCCTAGCTAGTTAGCAGCATCGAGAGAAAGGCATCTGACGAACACAAAATGGTTCTGACTATGAGAGGACTTTTCTCGTTTTTGTCCCCGTCTCTTACCTTCAGTTTTTGAAAGTGTTGTTGTTGTACTTGTTTTTGAACAACATAGGCCTTGTCTTGAATTTGGTTTATTGGTTTCGTGTTGCTGTGGGTCTGAATCTTCGCCATTATCCCGGCGGTAGGAGGCTTGAAAGCCACCGCAAGTTGATTAGCTGTAAGCTCGGTATATCTGGTGTTGGCTGGCCGACAAATCTTGCTCTTCGTCGGATAGTCAAGCTCCCTTGCTGCTAGCAACCTTTAGTTGACTAGCCAGCAGTCCGCAGCACAGGGAAAATCCAGCCGAGTGTAGCCTAATGACAAGCCGGGCACTACTCGATGCGACTTTGATTGAATGCCATTATTGATTACAATTTTGACTAAAGATGAGCAACGGCAGACTGAAGATTCGGAAAATAACCCTTGAGACAATGGTCGCTGATTATGTTATTTTAATAAACTATCGACTGTCTCTTTAAATTCGGCGGCAGCTGTGCAATCAGTCTAGGCGTCCGGAAGCCCAGTTGATCTGAAAAATCACTGTGCGCAGACTCAGCATGAAAGGGGTGGAGTTGATCTCACGACAGAGACAAACTGTTCCACAACCTCGCTTCTCACTGAAATGCTTGTGAGCATGTTTTCGTAATCACTTGACAACACAATATCATTATATAAATACATCGCAGTACATGTCCGTTCCCTCGAGCACCTTCAGAATATGTCTAACTATTATTGCCGTAAACCGATAATAGGCTGTAGGGCGTGCCATGAAACAATGCGAAAGACTCTGAAGGTGACAACCACAAACAGTATCATATCGGCGGATATATATTATCACGTAGACCGCTCCTCAATAACAACCACTTCACTCAAGTGCTAATGTCAAAACTAATAGTCTTGCACAACTCAAATCTTCTGCCTTAACGTCCATCCCTCAATTGTCAACCGCTTATCCGGAGTCTGGTCGCGGGGACAGCATAATGTGTGATACAAAATCAGAGGATCCGATTAGCTATTAAAAAGTAATTTATTAGTAATGATACAGTAATCCATGAAGGCTTAACTCATTCTAAAGTCTGGGTGAGAGATGGACAGTGCTTTATGTGAACAGTATAGTAGTAATAGTAGTAGAAATACTAAAAATGAAATCAACAACATTAGGAGTGGTGGGTTTTGGTGCATCTTAGTATGATGAAGCTAAGTACACGGACAGTGTACAGTAAAAAAAAAAAAAAAAAAAAACTTCCGGTGTTAAAACGAGTCGTTGTCATCTCAGATCTCATGCTGTCTCTCCTCTTGTAACAGAGGTGGTCGGGAGACATGCTTCTAGGCTTCAGACCTGACGTTTTGTGCTCGTATTCAGGCTTCAGCTCAGCCAGCTAAGCTTCTCCGGTGCATCAGGACGTCTTGGCTGCTAGTTTCCACCTCTGGAGCCACTGTTGGAAAGTCAGCCCATCTTGACACATCTCAGGCAGAGCTAGCTGGGCAGGCTGGTCCCACCTGCGCACACACACACAAAGACAGCGGTTAGTCGCTCTAGCCCTACATTTAGTCATTTAGCAGATGCTCTTATCCAGAGCGACTTACAGTAAGTACAGGGACATTCCCCCGAGGCAAGTAGGGTGAAATGCCTTGCCCAAGGACACAACGTCATTTTGGAACTGGCAACCTTCAGATTACTAGCCCGATTCCCTAACCGCTCAGCCACCTGACTCCAGCCCTAACACGAAGGAGCAGGAGGATCTGATGAACAGCAACTCATCTGAACAGAGATGGGAGGGTGTTGTAGGCCTAGCTGTTTTAAAGTTCAATCACCTTATAAACCGTTCATAAACATCCTTACAGGGCACACATGCGACCAAACCACTGTCTCGATTCAATCCTGACTCCATATCGCCTCATTCTTTACTATCATAGAAAATGTATTTTTAATAGTGCTCATGAATATGTTTATCCTTGGTAGGCACATTAGCTTCCACAAGAGCTGGACACCAGAAGGCTGGACACCAGAAGGCTGGACACCCTCACTCCAATTTCGTTTGTGTTCTTTGTTGTACTGACGCTGCGCAGGACTCACCAGTGGGTAATGGCCGTCTTGACCTGGCTGCCGTACTCCAGGCCTTGAGAGCAGCGCTGGTTCAGCTTCCTGATTCTGGGCAGCAGAGACTGGAGGATCTCCTTGTCTTCCTCCACCACCCTGGACAGCAGGGCTGGGGAGAAGACACACACACGGGATCACTAACTCTATACATAACACTACTATCAAGAAATATAGAATATCAAGAAAAATATTACAATATGGTTACAAGCTTATTACAGAGTGGAAACGGTGTCTGCCGATACAGCTGTGATGTCGTCAACCAGTGTCTGGGGGCGGAACTACAAGGCAGCAATCTAATTGGATGAACTGAGAGTTCCTACAAGAAGAGGAAACGTCTGTCTGGCGGGCAAGGCGGAGGGTGTTTACCTTGCTGGTCGGGGGCGGGCAGCAGGGCCTGCTGGCGCTGGATGCTCTCCTGGGAGGTGGAGTGGAGCCGCAGCAGGTGACGCAGGAACCTTAGCTCCAGATGCTGGGAGAGAGCCTGGGAGCACAGCTGCTCTGGGGCCTGAGGGGGGAGCGAGAGACAGAGAAGGAGGGATGGGAAGAGAGTATCATGGTTAGAGATGAGTTAACACTTGTTTGCCGTCTACATATCCCCAGACCTGAGGAGACCTGTAAGGTGGTACAGGTGTACGGTGGTACAGGTGTACGGTGGTACAGGTGTACGGTGGTACAGGTGTACGGTGGTACAGGTGTACGGTGGTACAGGTGTACGGTTGTACGGTGGTACAGGTGTACGGTTGTACAGGTGTACGGTTGTACAGGTGTACGGTGGTACAGGTGTACGGTGGTACAGGTGTACGGTGGTACAGGTGTACGGTTGTACGGTGGTACAGGTGTACTGTGGTACAGGTATCTGCTGGTTTGTGCTGTGTTTCTGGTCCTGCACACCTTATAGAGAGGGAAGTCCAGGCTCTGGCACACGTTATGAAAGGAGGGGGCGTGGACCCGATGGATGGACAACCATGCAGCTGGGATCCTCTGCTCGCTGAAACCCAGAAGCAAGTCATTGTTGGCGAAACATTCCCAGAGGAACGAGGGTCAGATGCAAACAGCAGCTTCCTGTACCTGCTCACTCAAGTCTAATGACAAGCATATTTTCCATCTCTTCAGCTTTTCAAATCTTTGTTTACGTTCCTCAGCCTGGTCAGCTGACCAGGATGGCAACCGACCGAACAGGAAGTAGGAAGTGGTTCTTACCCATCCACAGCCCTGCGGTCCAGAGCGTCTAGCGACACCGTGACAAACTTCCTGACCTCCTGGGAGACGCAGTTCCGAAGGCCGTCGGCGGCTGTGATGACATCACTGAACTCTGGCCCCAGCTTCTCCTGGAAGAACTGGCCCACCTTGGGGCAGAGGAGCCAGTCAAAGTTAGCTGATGGAAAAAGCTTTTGGATGTTGACTTGGATTTACTGTACAGAGAAATTCCTGAAAGAAATTCAAGGGACATGTTGAGGTAACGCGCGCATGGATACAGATCACAGACAAGGTTGGGAACGTCCAGTACCTCCTTGTGCAGACGAGTTAATTCAGTCTTGGTGGAGGAGTTAGCCTTGATCAGCCCTCTGATCTGCTCTTGTCTGGTGTCCTGCTCAGAGAACACACAGAGGACAGCGGATCAGCTTCTGCTGGACTGAATGGATCTCAGCATTGTGGGACAACACATGCTCACACGAAGGCTGTGTGGGTGTTGCTGAATCCAGGTCTCGGGGCTCGTTTAACAGGTTTTTCTGCCAAACGCTGTGTTTTTTTAAAGGTTGCTGGAGGTAAATTGTGGAATCAAAGTAAGGCTGAGAGAGGACGTGGGCGGGCTCTGTAAAGCCCCTTCACAGAACAAAGCACAAACATGTCAACAGCCGTGGCGAGTCTCTTCCCCCCCCCTCTTCCCTCCCCTCTTCCCTCCCTTCTCTTCCCCCCCCTCTTCCCTCCCCCACTTCCTCTCACCACCAGCTGTCTGAAGTCCAGGATGCTCTGCCATTGGCTGTGGAGGTTCCTGAGGGCTTCCTGTCTGTCCCTGGCCTGCTGGTCCATGAGCTGGCACTGCTCTCGGACGCTGTCTCGGACTGCTGCCTGCGTCACGCCCTGCAGCTCTACGTCCAGGACAGTCCTGCACGCACGCGCACACACACGTGAGAAAGGGGGGGTTGGAGCAGAGGGGGGCAAGGCATGTGAAGAGGCAATTGTAACAGATCCAGGTGTTACATCTGTTACACCTGGATCTGTTACACCTGGATCTATTACACCTGGATCTGTTACACCTGGATCTGTTACACCTGGATCTATTACACCTGGATCTATTACACCTGGATCTATTAACACCTGGATCTATTACACCTGGATCTATTACACCTGGATCTATTAACACCTGGATCTATTACACCTGGATCTATTACACCTGGATCTATTACACCTGGATCTATTACAATAGATCCAGGTGTTACATCTGTAACACATCATGTTGTCACACATCTCCTGGGCCCAGCTGTCTGTGCCCCATCACTCCTTCCATCCCGGCTCATTAAGACAAAACTAGAGAGGGTACAATTTCTGGGGCAATTGTAGGGTGTGCTTGCTTGCGTCGGTTGCACAGGGGTCCGTTTTTGAATGACATTTTTACAACTGATATTTCTGTATATTTTATATAAAAATGCATACTTATTATTTATAAAGATTACATAGATTTAAAAGCATTTTTTTTGCTGCTCATTTACAACTGAAAATACGAGTGAAGTGTAGAATGAAATAGATGTCTTCTCATTTCCCCTGCAAGAGGCAGCCTCAACGTTGAATCAAAACGAATACATTTTGCAGACCGGTGTAAAAATTGACCTAATCTCTATGACTTAAACGTCATTTTAAGTTTTTCCCTTCTCATGATATTTTCAGGCATTTAGCCTACTCATATTGCATTCATTCATTAATAAAGAACCCCCTTTGAAGATTATTCTACGACGTTACCGGCAGTAGAACATGGAATCGCGATTCAAACAGTACCATCTGCTAACTGAAAATATGCCCCCAAAAACGTAAATAAGCTTGACATTTATTTAGTGGAAAATCGCTCATTCATAAAAAGCTCACTGGTAGGGATCATTGTCAGTAACAACGCAAAATGCGATATAGCCCTGTGTGGAGAAGCTGCCCCGGTAAATTCTACTACTACAGTACAGTACTAGACTACTGCTGTGTTTGTCTTGGTAGCGATTGTGTTGGTTGAATTGGATTTAACGTTCCGTTGTACGGTTTAGGCTGAAATTAATTATTTTCATGAACAGATTGACAAAGTTTAGGCTGTGGCAATGAAGTTCAGGTTACTAGTTAGACTTTTGATTTAAGTAAGGGGAGTGCCGAACATGTTGTGTAGATGTTTTTGTAGTGTCTCGCGTAGGCTACAGCGTTGCAGTGAGCTACACTGGTTTGAAACCACAGGTAATGATAATTTCACCCACAAATCGTTTACTTGTAATGTAATGTCATAATAAATCCTACAACGAAAATGTATTTGTGAGGAATGTTTATTTTAAAGATTGAAAACAGATGCATCATAGACCACTGTAGTATGTGTTGCCCGGGCAACAGAGGCTAATGTCATGATGCTAATGCTTCAGTGAAATAGTAGACTACCGTTTCCAAAAGTAGATGTGGGCCCCTTCCTTAATAATATCAGCTAATATTGTACATTACATTTCATAATTGTGTTTCACATCACAAAGTAAAATGAGTAAATAGTTATCACCCTGGCCTCTTTGCTTGTGGCGTTCCTGCAGCTGCCTTGCAGTAAAGCTATAGTTAGCCTAGCTATCCCCCATATTAACAGACGTGAAACGAATGTTCTGCTACAGGTAGTCACGTGTGTTTTCGTGACGTTAGTGACGTAGTGACGTTAGTAACGTCAGTGACTGTGGCTAGCAAATTAGCCACCGTTAGCTTCACTTTTCACCACAAAAACGCAATTTCTACTTAAACCATGCAACGGAACGTAAATAAAAATACAACCAACGCAATCGCTACCAAGACGAACCTTTTGACACCGCCGTTGTGTATGTAGTCCAAATATTGACTGATCCTTAGGGGGGCGAAAATAAACAATAATAAATAAATAAATAAATAAATATATATGTGAGAGAACAAAGGTTGTGCTCTCGCCGAAGGCTTGAGCACACCCAACAAGCTGAGGACTCACAGTGCCAGGCTCTCGCTCTGTGACTCCTGACCTGTCGTCATCTCCAGCTCGGTCTCCTTCCTCTGGGCCTGGGCCTGGTTCTGGAGCTGCTGGATCCGAGCCCTGGTCTGGGACAGCTCCATCAGGCTCTCCTCTACCTCCTCCCACGCCGCCTGGTGGGTCACACACAGACATGAATCCTTGTTAGTCATTAGTAGTGTTCCTGAGGGTTGGCTTGAGCGATGCCTCGTTTCCAGTCCTGAATCTGTGTAACTGCATGTGAGTGTGTGTGTGTAGGCTTGTGTGTGTGTGTGTGGGGGGTAGCTACTTGTAGCAGAGTCTTCACTGGCGGTAGCTCCTCCTCTTCCTGTCTGGAGATGTCTAGCAGGTGGTTGTTTTCGTAGCGGAACCTGGAGCAAACACAAGCACAGCCGCTGTTGAAGCTCCAGTCTTCACGTGCTACCCAGGGGGAGGCATGCTGAGTGTGGAGCGACAGAGCCGAAGGTACTTTACCGTAGGGCCTCCACATCTCCAGCCACATCCAGAGAGGCCAGCTTGTCCTCCAGACCCGAGCCTTGGGCCACAGCCAGGTGCTGCAGGGCGGATAACACTTGGTCTGGAGGGTAGCCCTTCATCACATCCTGGAGACAGGACACATAGGCCTGAAACTACTGGCCGACATTCAAATAGGTTTGAATCCACTGAGACATATATCCCATTTCCTTATGGGGTTGTGTGACCACTGACTCCATAGGCTTTGACGTCTTCCCTCCCTCTCTCTCTCTCCCTCTCTCTCACACACACAAGAACACATACCTCCACGGTACTTAGCCAATGCTGAAACACCTTAGTCCTGTCTTCACGGGAGATACTGAAGAGAAACAGAAAGACATCAGTCACCGAGGACACATTCAGTAAACGGTCTGTGTGCGGCGTAGCAGATGTGGTCAGCGTGTGACCGACAGGATCTTGGTGTGGATGTGCTCTTCTTACTACGAGGCCGAGGCAGTCTGCGTCTTCAGCTCACTCTCCTGGAGAGACTGGAAGAAGGCTAGTCTCTCCTCACACAGCTCTCTCATCTCACACTGGCCAAAAGGGAGAGACAACGAGGACAGACGGGCTATAGCTGCTGTCACTGTGTTATTTCTAGGTTTGTAACATTGTGTTGAGGTTATTACAGCTACAGATGAGACCTATGACCAGTGCTGGATGTGCTTACCAGGACCTGAGGCTCTGCCATGGGCAGGTTCAAGTATTCTCCACTGTTGCTGTTGGATCCTTCATTCTTGAACACCACCTCTACCTCAGCTTTCCTACCAAGGCACACACACACACACACACACACAACCTCAACTGACCTGTATCGGGGACAAGACTTGTGTGTGTGTGTGTGTGGGGCTTACCTGGCTAGCTCCTCCAGAGTCTGACAGAAGCTGCTGATGTTGTGGGTGTGTTCTGACAGGGTGTGGCGCTCCCGGGCGCAGCGCTGCCTGAAAGCCTGCAGCAGGAGCTCTCTGCGCTGGCTGTCCTCCGCCCGGGCTTCGCTGCAGCCTATCGACTGCTCTGCTCAACACACAGTACAGCACTGAAGTCATTAATATATGTATGAGTGACTGAATTAACTTTGATATGTACTTAAACAAGCTGTTTTCACTGCACTGCTCAAAGCTTATTTGAGTACTAAAATCACAAAATAACAAAAAAATGTATGACTGAATTAATAACCTAATGAATGAATAAAGGACCAAATGAACGAATGAATCTCGACTACTCACCCTCGGTGGCCAGCTGGGCCTCGGTGCCGCTGATCTGGGAGTCCAGGTGGTTCAGCTCAGAACTCACTTCCTGGATTTGCTGCAGCAGGTCCTGTCTCCTCACAGCCTCACTCTGGCCCTCCACCTGCTTCAGCTACCACGCGCACACACAAAGACATACACACACACAAAGACACACACACACACACAAAGACACACACACACACAAAGACACACACACACAGAGGCGCAGACACACACACACGCACAGAGACACACACAGGTACACACACACACAGGCACACACACTCAGCAACAGGGGTTTTGAGGCAGTATAGCGCAGTATAGCGCAGTATAGCGCAGTGTAGCGGAGTATAGCGGAGTATAGCGGAGTATAGCGCAGTATAGCACATATGTAGATGAAGAGACACTTGGATGTGAACAGTTACCTCTTTATCTTGCAGAAGTTTGTACCTGAGAAAAAAAAACTGTCAAGGACTCCAAACCAGTTATATTTGTGTCTGGAACACAATTAGGCTAAATGCTCATTTAGAGCCTTGGGCCAAGTACCGTGAAACGTAGACCTGTTTATGTTTTGTTTTTTTACAGTTGAAGGATACCATTGGAGGTTCCCTCGCATAATCCTCACATTCCTAGAGAAGGGAGGGGCAGAAAAAGATGTGTGTGTGAGTGTGTGAATCTTCAAGCAATCTCACATTGTATTTCAAATTACATTACAGTAACAATTACAGCTATTCATTATTAGACCACCTGCTGATTGCTCACCTCTGATGGTAAACATGTTGTGTGATGTATTTCCATATGGAGGCCCCGTGTCCAACACATAACCTGAATCAAACAGAGATCAGGGGAGGTACTTGATAAGGGACTGGACACTAGACGCTCCAACATATGCAACTAACAAGTGCTATGTCGTTAAAACACACTGTTGGACTTAGCTAGCTGTGTAGATTAGTTGTCAGCAACCCACGTTTTGAAGTACTTGTCATTAGGAAGACTTTTGGCTGGTAGGTTGAATTCCTCCGTTGCCCATCTCTTGAGCTCTCGCAACACGTTCCTGTCCCCCATTCTGTCAATACAAACACAGAAGTTACCCGTGTTGACATCGGCTACCTACTGTTGTGTGCTAGCTAAGAATAGCCCACTTTTAGGTAGGGCTAGCTAGCTTTCAAAGTGAGAGAACAGTACATTAGATTGCATTGATGAGTCTAAATAGATGCCTGGCTCATCAATAATGAGTGAGTAAAAATAAGTTAACTTCATTGTGGAATTTTAGGAAGAGAAAAACTTTGCTCTTACGTTGTTTGTTTACGTTTCCGTAAATTCAACTTCCCGCTCCTCAACGTATCCGGAGACTTTTTCTACCGTTTCCGGTCGCAGTAGAACAGTGAAACAGCGTTTCCGATTTTAGCTACATGGCCTTCAAAATAAGAGCATAGCCTGAAAAGTGGTAGGACTTTTAAAATAGGCTGTGCAATCAATGTACGTCCCTCACATATTATTAATGAACGTGCGTAGGGACGAGATCAGTGGTTAGATCATTTGGGTATCATTGCCACTGTAGAAAAGACCTTTATTTCGAAAGGATTTGAAGAATCAACCCGGAAAAGGAGATTCCTGAGGCTGGCTTCAAATTCACCCTAGTCAATTTAACCCAAATCAGCGACTAGAAATGGCTCGCCACATAAACCTAAGCTCCGGTAACCTGGCCTGTCTCGTGTTGCTGCTTTTAGCAGCTGCATTAGACAGCTCTTCCGCGGATCAAACGAAGACTGTTGAATTCAACGTAAAACCAGGAGGAATGGTACACTCATTCTCTGAGAAACTTGTAAGTAGTGGTAACTAGCTTCTTGCAAGTTAGCTGCCAATGCATGCTCAACTAGTAACATAATTTCGAGTATCTGTGCACAATGTCTTTTATGTAGCCATGTCTACGAATTGTAGTTTTTGCTTAGTGTGACTGATGCACCGAACTTAAACCATAACAGCTAGCTAGCTAACTAGTGATGTTTGGAAAGAGAAAAGGATGTAGCATCTCTTTAACTATGATATGCAATGTAATGCAAGTATGATACTTGGTATTGCGAATTCACAAGTTAAATCTTAATTTAATTTTTTCGCATATTAAAAAAAAGAAAAGAAAATGAATTTGTTATACGGAGTTGTGGCGCATGATGATGAGGAAATGACCTCTGAGACGCTGACACGTCAGTGAGAGCCTGCCACATAGACTGTTTTCATTGGTTCTCACCTTGAATAGATTTCCTGCATTGTTGCCAGTAAAATACCTGAACAAAATTCATGAGAACATACAATTTAGCTTTCTGCTGTTTTAAGAGATTGTTTTTTCAACAACTAATATGCATCCTATATTTAAAAATACCTCTACAAACATGGTGTTGTCTATCATGTGCCATTAAATCACAACAAGAAATACTTTATTTTAATGAGTTGTGATTTATTTCCTGGTGGTGTTTTTGCCCGTCCAGTTAATCATGTATTTCCTTCTTCCTCCACAGGGTAGGTACGAGTGTTCTTTCACCTATGCGTCACAAGGGGGCACCAACGAGGTAGGTTTCAGATTGAGGCGCTGAGCACTCACTTAGCCTATAGTCAACACAACTGACGGCACAGACTGTTGCGTTGGTAATAAGGGTGGGAATGGGTACCTCACGATTAGATTCAAGTCGATACTTGGGGTCACGATGCGATAAAAAAAAAACGATTAAATATATGCTTACATTTGATTCCCGTTTGCTGTTTAGTGTTACTTGTTTCTAATTGACTGTGATATGCAGTTAAGTGTTGAAGAAGAAAAGGAAAACATAATAAAATGGAAAAATCGGTTTTGGTAATTTGTGAATCGCTAGAAGACTGAATCGTGATTCATATATGAATCGATTTTCCCCTCACCCCTAGTTGGTAACATCTGTTTGTTACTTCTGCTAAAAATGTAGATATCACGACATATCTTCTAATTTACTTTTTGTATAGTTAGGGTGTTTCCGAATTCTATAAAAGGAACATTTAGCTGTTGTCACGGTTTCTTTTCTGAACGTTGATGAAAACCAACGCTCTCTGTCGTCAGAATGTTTAGGGAGTCAGGTGGCTGAGCGGCTAGTAATCAGAAGGTTGCCGGTTTGATTCCCGGCTGTGGAAAAAATGACGTTGTGTCCTTGGGCAAGGCACTTCACCCTACTTGCCTCAGGGAGAATGTCCCTGTACTTACTGTAAGTCGCTCTGGATAAGAGCGTCTGATAAATGACTAAATGTAAAAAAAATGTAATTGTAAATAAAAAAACTGACTACATGTAAATGTTTAGTGTTGTGATGTTGCTTTATCTGAATATGGACGCCCCGCAGCGTTGTGGTGTCTGGACCGCTCACCTGTTGTTTTCATCTGTGTGTCTATGAGCAGCAGTGGCTTATGAGCCTGGGCCTGAGCGATGAGGATACGCTGTTCTCCTGCTCTCTGTGGAGGTAAGGATCAACGTGTGTGTGTGTGTGTGTCATCCTCAATGACTAATTCAACAGCTTACTGTCAGTGACCCTAGACGCTGTGTGCCTCAGGTAATCTCCTCCTGTTTCAGTGGGGTAGGGTTAGGGAACAACCGAAAGAAATGAATCCATCTGTGAATCACCGATTCGACACAGAACTGATTCAATCTTATCTGCTCTCATTCTCTCTCCTTGTGCCAGGCCTCAGGGAAAGTCCTATCTGTTTTTCACCCAGTTCAAGGCTGAGCTGAAAGGAGGAGTCAACCAGATCAAATACGCCCAGGCATACGTAAGTATACTCCATAGATGTCACAGAGATCACAACCTGGTCTAGGTCAGTGGTGCTTCAAGAGTCCTATAAAGAACTTGGTTGTAGGGATCACCATACCTAATTATCACCATACCTTTCCCATCCCTGTGTAGGCAGCATAGATGGGCTTTGCCCTCCTGCCCCCCTATCTCTGTGCCCCCCCTACCCCCATATCTCTGTGCCCCCCCTACCCCCATATCTCTGTGCCCCCCCTACCCCCATATCTCTGTGCCCCCCCTACCCCCATATCTCTGTGCCCCCCCTACCCCATATCTCTGTGCCCTCCCTACCCCCATATCTCTGAGCCCCCCCTACCCCCATATCTGTGCCCCCCCTACCCCCATATCTGTGCCCCCCCTACCCCCATATCTGTGCCCCCCCTACCCCCATATCTCTGTGCCCCCCCTACCCCCATATCTCTGTGCCCTCCCTACCCCCATATCTCTGTGCCCCCCCTACCCCCATATCTCTGAGCCCCCCCTACCCCCATATCTGTGCCCCCCCTACCCCCATATCTCTGTGCCCCCCCTACCCCCATATCTCTGAGCCCTCCCTACCCCCATATCTCTGAGCCCCCCCTACCCCATATCTCTGTGCCCCCCCTACCCCCATATCTCTGTGCCCCCCCTACCCCCATATCTCTGTGCCCCCTTCACCCCTGTGTCAGTGTTCCTTAATGTAGGAGCACTGATCTAAGACCAGGGCCATTCGGGCTACATGATTGTCTTCATTAATGATTTAACTGATCCCGGACTAGTCCCTATTCTGGTTCTCCTTCTGCACCTGCATCTCTGATAAGCCCCCGCTGACCGTCTCCATGGAAACCGCCAACCTGCGTTTCCTGTGGTTTGGGCATTTTTAGATTCCTGGTTGAGATTCACCAGGAGTTGGATCCCACTCATTGATAACACTGGGGTAGGACTGGGAAAGAGATGGCCATGGTGTGTGTGGAGGGGGCGGGGGGGCGCGGCATTCTGTATTTTGCAGTCCAGTCAAGGTCATTCAACATAACTTTATTCTGTTGTTAGGGGACATTGATAAGTTGTGCTTAACAAACCAGTTCCACGATTACAAATGATCAACTGGCTACATTGAATCAACCACATGGCCACAAAACAAAACAAACAAAAAAAACAGACAGACAGACTGAAGCAAATGCTCCCTGAGACACAGATCTGGTCTTCAGATCCAACCCTTAACTCTCCTGAAAACGAGCTCAGCATTCGGACAGCTTGTCTTGGACGACGCCCAGACCCAGGTGTGCGCTGCTCATCCAGATGAAACCAGATACTCCACATCCTCTTCATATCCTTTGCTCCATCCTCTTTTGATTGAGCTTGCCTGGTGGCACTGATCCAAGGGCAGAGTCCCAGAATCCCCTGAATGCTGCGCTGCAGGATCCTGCTGCTACTTCAGCTGATCCAGCAGGCCCAGCCTGTGCCTTCTTCCTCCGGGGAGGGGGGCAGCTGGGGCCCCCGTCTGAACGTCTTGGCCCCCCCCCCCCCGCCACCGATCATCTCTTGCTGCCTGCTGTGAACAGACACAGGAAACAAACCACCCTTGGTGTAAACGCTGGGATAAAAATAACTGCATCATCTCAGACTCCTTGACCTCTGTGACTCTCCTTCCTGAGGCTGGAACTGTTATTCATTTATGTATTTTTTGCCTTCACTCACTATATTATTTTTATTTTTTTTCCTTCTGCTCTTAACAATCTCCTTTCCTCTGTGCCCTTGTCTCCCCCTTGCCCCTCCCCCCCCCCCATGCCGTCTCCAGTCCCAGACTGCCGCGGGAGGACAGGGTGACGTGGCTTTGAAGGACGAGGAGTTCTCCGTGAAGGGACTCACAGGTGAGTTGTCTGCACTGCTGCAAAACCTCTCTCTCTTCTCCGTCTCGCCTCTCCCCTCCTCTCCTCTCTCTTCTCCTCCCCTCCATTCTCCTCTGCCCCCTCTCCTCTCTCTTCTCCTCCCCTCTCCCCTCCTCTCCTCTCTCTTCTCCTCCCCTCCATTCTCCTCTGCCCTCTCTTCTCCTCCCCTCCATTCTCCTCTGCCCTCTCTCTTCTCCTCCCCTCCATTCTCCTCTGCCCTCTCTCTTCTCTTCCCCTCCATTCTCCTCTGCCCTCTCTCTTCCCCTCCTCTCCTCTCTCTTCTCCTCCCCTCCATTCTCCTCTGCCCTCTCTCTTCTCCTCCTCTGCCCTCTCTCCTCCCTTCTCCTCCCCTCTCCCCTCCTCTCCTCTCTCCTCCTCCCCTCCCTTCACAGCCTCCTCTGCTCTCTGGCATAGTCTAGTCTGCTCTCTGGGATCAAGGTGGTGTTACTGTAGTGTCGAGAGAAAGGGAACTGATCTTTTAGCTGGCTCTATTTTGACTTGGTGTCGAGCTGCATCAAGCCCTCTTTTAAATCAACTGAAAGTTCTGGAACCGGAAGGTGCTTTAAGGTCTTTGGATTCAGTATTGATCAGGAAACTCAGGAAAAAATATATATTTAAGGTGATGATGATGAGTCTCTCTTCCCCCCCCCCCCCCCCCCCCTTTCCCTACAGTGACCCACAATGAGGGGAAGTTCCACGCAGAACTCTCAAAGCTCACCGTCATTGGCTGGACAAGAACTTTAGAACTGTGATTTGCCTGAAGTCTGATTGACTGGTCACCTTGACCAATCAAAACATCCAAGCCAGCTCGGAGGGAGGGTCAAACAAGCCTCTGAGGCTTGTGACTGACATGGACTGATGGGATTTACTGTTGATTAAATCTGATCTTTAGGTTGCACTTTATTTTACGGTAAATAAATTATATGCTGAGTGAGATGGATAAATATTCTCCAGCTGGTTGAGAGGTTGAACAAAGTCAAACAACCAATAATGTCGTGTTTTTGTCTTCGAAAGGAGTTTCTGGGGATTAATTAAGAACCACAAAGGCCCTTCTGATTTATTTAAACTTGTTTGAAATTCTAGTGGAAACTCTACCGTAAAACAAAGTGCTGCCATATCTTCTGCTTTCAAGACTGTCTTTGCACACGGGCTTGTCTATGCTCCACGTTTTAGGCATGTTTACATGCCCACATGATCATAGCAGGATGTACATTTCAGGGTGGTTCATCCATCCTACACTAAAGTAGCGACATGTCGCTAATCTCTGTTCTCTTAATCATAACCACATAAACCCATTTTTCTAATCTGTGCTTTACTTGTTTTTAGAGGGAATCGAATGATTCAAACATAGTATTATTAAAGAGTAGATTTAGTAGAACGGGAAGGTTAATCCAAGAGCACGGATGGATGTCTTTTATATCAACTTATTGTACCAGTCACAGTTCAGAAAGGTTCCCTCACATATAAAAGAACTTACACTTACTTAGTATTCTGTCTGTCTCTCGCTACTGACTGAGATGATAGGAGCTGTGGAGCAGGCTGGACAAGGGCTCAACACCCCTGATGTGAACGAGTTGATGTGCAACTAAGTGTAGAGGGTAGTGTTCTCTTGGGTACCTACTTAGTCAGCCCAGGTTGTGGGTTTACAGTCTGTGTCAGGAGGTTGTCAACATCACTGCTCTCGTCCAAGACCAGGTCCTCTGGGGTCACGGTAGGAAATACCACCACTCACTGTCATGGAAACAAGACACCAACACAGGAAGTGATTTAAGTGATTTTTGTTTTTCCTATATCAGTTGGGCCTGATTCATAATCCTCGTCTGGTATTTCAATAAATTAATGTTGACGGTCAAATGGAAAGGTGTGTCGCTTTGAGTCAATACATTACCGCGGACGCTCGTTCAAACCTTATAAGAGCATTCATAATCCGATCATCGTTTTAGCAGCGTCGTAATATTTGCCGTGAACAACGTTCGAACCCGCAGTGGCCATTGATTGGCCGAAGGTTTCCAGATGTGACGTAAACTGAGCCCAACGGTGTTAACCACGTCTACGCCAAAACCACGCCGAGACTTCCATCTGGTCTCTCCAGGCTAGTTTACCGCCTGCAGACACGCCACTATTAGGAAACTACCTCCACTGCCAGCGCTCTCAGAAAAATACATTGGCATGTATTTCAATGATCCCTGATTAAAACCATGTTTTCGGTCCAAGCCCTGTTCTGCTGTTACATTGGATGGCCACAAGAAGGCGTAGGAATGCACACAGTGTAAAACACTGTACGTGCAACCAAAGCCTGCTACTTTCTCATAACGCTGGACAGGATATGACCCATCAGGAAGTGACTCATCATTCAGTGATGGTCAAATCTTTTCATTTCTGGACTGTTGCCATGTCCCTGTCTGACTCACACATGTATCTCTGACTCTGTCCCTGTCTTACTCTGTCCCTGTCTTACTCTGTCCTTGAGTCTGATTCTGTCCTTGAGTCTTACTCTGTCCTTGAGTCTGATTCTGTCCTTGAGTCTGACTGTCCCTGTCTTACTCTGTCCCTGTCTGACTCTGTCCTTGAGTCTGACTCTGTCCCTGTCTCACTCTGTCCCTGTCTGACTCTGTCCTTGAGTCTGACTCTGTCCCTGTCTCACTCTGTCCCTGTCTGACTCTGTCCTTGAGTCTGACTCTGTCCCTGTCTCACATGTCCCGATGTTCACGATGGACAGATGGAGGGCATGGACGAAGGGGAGGGAGAGAGAGAGAGAGGGAGGGAGAGAGGACGGAGAGAGGGAGGGAGAGGGGAGGGAGAGAGAGGGAGGGAGAGAGAGAGAGAGAGGGAGAGAGGACGGAGAGAGGGAGGGAGAGGGGAGGGAGAGAGGACGGAGAGAGGGAGGGAGAGGGGAGGGAGAGAGAGAGAGGGAGAGAGGACGGAGAGAGGGAGGGAGAGGGGAGGGAGAGAGAGAGAGGGAGAGAGAGAGAGGAAGATGCATGTCTGTCAGGATGGCAGTGGTGGGACCAGTACAGGGTCACTGATATGACAACAGCATCCCCCCCACCTCTAATCTCTGACAGGCCTCCAAGCCCTGGTGACCTAGCCAGACGACCAACTGCGGTCCAGTCCTGAATCATTAATAACCCCTAATGCTGAAGCTCCCAGGTTCCTGTGGAGATCAGAGGAAGAGGGCTTGTGGACAATATGGCCGCTGCAGTCTGACCATGACGGGGCATTTATGAAATGTTTTCCTACTGTGCAATGTTAGAGGTGGTTGGTCTTCAGATTTCAAACATTTAAACATTTTTACGATTCTGAACTAGACATCTCCGCGGGTCATGGACTCAGAGAGGGCGAGAGCGTGTGTGTATTTGTGAGAGAAATGAAGGGAAAGCTGGAGGGTGTCAGAATATGGGCGGGATGCAGTGAGGGTTTAAGTGATTTAGCAGGCAGACGGACTACATCCGCCTCTCTGAGATGAGTCACCAGCCCGAACGACCAGGATCGAATCCTTTGTCTGGTGCGTGTTTTTCCAAACGACCGTCTCTCCATCTCTGCCTACTTCCTGTCTAACACAGCATGACAAACTACTGAGGGGGGAGGGGGCGGGGGGTGTGTGTGGGGGGTGGGGGGGGGAGATGGACTCACCTCAGACACCTTCCGTCACCTTGGAAACTTGGCCAGTGTCTGTACTTGGCGAGTCTTAAATCACTCTCAAACCCTCTGCTCCGAGGCTAGCCCAGCCTTGCCCGGCTCCGTCGCCCCCCCCCCCCCTCTCCTCCCTCACACTGTGGTCGAGAGCAGCCGTCTCTTCACAGGGTACGGTGGAGCCTCCCTCCGCGGCCCCTTCCTAACCCGCTCTTGGTGACCGTCGTGTGGGTATGGAGGAGGCTTGCGCCCCCTGGGGCCCGGAGCCCTCCCGGGGTCCGGACGAAGGGGTGAAGCAGCATCCTGGGTGAGGCTCGCTGGGCTGGAGCCGGCTGTTCCCAGGTGCCTGTCTCGGCCGGGCTGAGCGTCAAGGTCCTTGTGGGGGCCGCCTGGGGGAGGGTGGGCGGGGGACGGACTTGGAGGGATGGTCCTGGCAGATGGGTGGTCGCCATGTGGGGTCTGCGTTGACCCTAGGTGATTCTCCACACAGACAGATGGGCCGAGGGTGGGGGGCCGGGGTAGGGGAGAGAGGGGAGAGAGGGGGGGGGAGGCGAGGGGCTGGAGTGGGAGAGGGGAGAGAGGAGGGAGAAGGGAGAGAGGGGAGACAGGAGAGAGGGGAGGCTGAGGGGGGAGAGGTGAGCGTCCACGGGAGGGAGGGTTGAGACTGGGGCTCGGGGGAGGGCGGGACTGGTGGATCTTGACTCGGAGGGGTGAGAGGCCAGGAGTTGGGGGCCGAACAGGGCTGCTCCGTGGGGAACAGGAGGCCCGGCATAGGGTCCTGGTCAGGCTACAGAGCTCAGAAGCCCTGCTCTCCTCCTGGGGGGCAGGGGGGCTGGGGGGCTGGGGGGCAGGGAGGGGAAGAGGAGGCTGAGTTGGCCCCCCTCTCCTGGGAGAGGACCCGGGGTTGTGGAGGACCCAGGGAGAAACAGCCAGTCTGGAGACCGGGGGAATCCCAGCTCCCCCGGGGCTGGAGGGAGGCTCCATGTCCCCCTGGGTGGGCTCCAGGCCTGGGTGTCTGTGGTGGCCGGGGCCCATGGCCACCCCGCTGGAGCTGGAGCTGGAGGGACTGGGCAGGCTGCTGGAGAACGGCTCCTCCTCGCTCAGGTCGATGGACGAGGTCAGATACTCAATCTGCTGCACCACCTGTGATGGGGGGATTAGAATACGCACAAGCACGGTTAAACACACACACTTAGACACACACACAAGCATGATAAACAAACACACAGACAGACACACACACGCATGATTAAACACGCACACACACAGACACACACAGACACAGCAATCACAGGAGAAATCTGCTCAGTCTCTGAGCCAGCAGTCTTTGGTCAAACAATGCTTCCGGCAGAGTTATTGTCGTGTCTATCTCGCCCCAACAGCCTGTCATCAAAGCTGTCCTCTTCTGTTGATGGGTACGAGGTGGAGTGACGATAGGGCTCGAGACAAGGAAGGCACTCCTCTAGATACACTGAGCGGGACCACAAGCGCTGCGTTTCAAATCCAAGCTCATCCGTCAGAGTAAAAGAGTACAACTCCTGGTGCGTTTGTCACCGCTGCGTTTCAATCCGGGGCTCCTCAAAACTAGAATAATACCTGCCGGGGCTGAAATATTGGTTTTAATAAACACACAGGGGAGCTTGCTGCGTGGGTTAGTTTGTCTGTTTGCCTGCGTCACTGTTTTCCCTCCTTTGGTTTGGTTTGTGTGAAGATCAGAGGAATATATGCAACTGAAGTTGAAGTTAGGCAATTCCATAGGCTGTGCTAATTGAACGACTGTCTGACGCAAATCACGCAATCACTTGCATTGCATGAGATCCGTCTGGCGTCAGTATTCGACACGGTCTTTCAGACCTGAGCCAGCCTAAACCTCTGAAATAGTATAGTAGATGAAAGAGGGAAACAAACCCCCACCCCTCTGTCATCCCTGATCCGCTGCGTGTTTCCATGTTTCATCTTCAGATCAGCGTCTCTTCATGTTATCTTACCTCAGTATCCTCTGGTATGTCAGGCCTGTATTTCATATGTGGACCTCAGATGAAATGGGCCCCAGAGCAAAAGCTGGACCCCTCAGGCATGTGTACTAGTCTAACAGCCACGCTCGCTACAGAAGCACAAATGAAAAGATCAGCTGGCCATGACACTGCTGTTTTTGGCGGGATTTCCCAGCCCTAACCCTACCCCCCCCCCCCCCCCCCCCCAAAAAAAAATGCAGATGATGCTCCACAGATGATCTCTCCCGGGGGAGCCAAGCACCACAAGCCCCTCTCGATTTACTTGCCCCTTTCACTGGATGAGAATACAAGGCGGAGATGCTTTTGCCGTAAATGGATTAAAAGCGTTCGATGCAGCTGCCCCCCGTAGCGCATCTGTTTGGGAGAGAGAGAGAGGAGAGAGAGAGAGAGAGAGAGAGAGGAGAGAGAGAGAGAGAGGAGAGAGAGAGAGAGAGAGAGAGGGGAGAGAGAGAGAGAGAGAGAGAGAGAGAGAGAGAGAGAGAGAGAGAGAGAGAGAGAGAGAGAGAGAGCAGGGGCTAGCCTAAGCTACTGAACATGTTAGCCAGTGCATTAGGTAAATGGAGCAGGGAAATCACCTCGTTGTCCTCCTCCCTCGAAGTATGAAGCAAATCGTCACCCAGGTGTCTACTCTGTGTACACATGGACGCTCTGTGATATTCCAGCACTGATTCATATTCAGTGTGTAGGTGCAATATAGTGGCAATTTGCATGATAATGCCAGTCACAACCACAGCACATTAGTGGTCGTATATCAGGGCTTGTACAGCAGAAGATAGAACAGAGCAGTAAAAGCGAGTGAGAGAGAGTTGAGAGTTGTTTGAGAAACAGAATGATAAAAGAACAAGAGAGAACCGAGAGTTGGGACCAAAAGAGGAAGTGCGAGAGAAATGGGAGAAATGTTTTCACAGGTTTAGGTCAAACGTTAAACCTTCTTACCTCCTTCATCTCCTGGTGAACATCCTTCAGGCCTCCCAGGACATTCTCCAGGCTGTCCATCACCCGTCTGATCTGGTCCCGTAGCTCCCTCCTGCTGCATCTTGTAACCCCAGGGCCGGCCTCCATCCTGGGCCGCTGGTCCTGCCGCTCGGGCCTGGGCTGGAGGTGCTCTGAGCGGGGTCTCCTGGAGGCTTGGCTGTTGTGGCTCCTTGGCGTGAGGGGTCCCTTGTCTCTGTGAGGGACCTCTGTGGAGAAGATGACCCTCTGGAGGGAGCTGGGGCCGTTGACATCGTCCGCGGATGGCCCATGCAGCTCCCTCTGCCTCCTCAGGCCCTCCAGGGCTGGGAGACCTCTCTCCTGCTCCAGGGCTGGGAGACCTCTCCCCTGCTCCAGGGCTGGGAGACCTCTCCCCTGCTCCAGGGCTGGGAGACCTCTCCCCTGCTCCAGGGCTGGGAGACCTCTCCCCTGCTCCAGGGCTGGGAGACCTCTCCCCTGCTCCAGGGCTGGGAGACCTCTCCCCTGCTCCAGGGCTGGGAGACCTCTCTCCTGCTCCAGGGCTGGGAGACCTCTCCCCTGCTCCAGGGCCGAGCCGGAGGTGGAGGAACTGAGAGCAGGCCTGACGCTGTTCTCCCCTCCCCCCTGTGAGTATGGCCTCACCCAGAGGGATGAACGCAGCTCTTTCTGGCTGGGTGTTGTGGCACACACCCACACCTTCTCGCCCTCGGCGCGCACAGGAGCTCCACAGTTGGTCTGACCTTTGAACCAAGCTGTCAGGGCGACGGGTGCCAGGTCCAGCTTCCTGTCCAAGGGGTGGGGTTCTGTTCGGGGAGGGTTGAGGTGGTTCCCAACAAAGGAGACGTCTGTGCAGTAGTCCATGACAGAGGTGCCGCTGTTGTGGCCCTGCCCCGGCTCCGACGCTGTTCCTGGTGCAAGCCCCAGACTGTGCCTCTGCCCCTGTCCTGGACGCAGCCCTTGCCCCAGCCTGGGCACCCTAGCTGGTACGGCTCCCAGTCCTGGTCCTGGTCCTGGGGGTTGGCTACACCTGGCAGGGCTGGCCTCTGTCTTTCCCCTCCTGCTCTCAGGCCTCACATGAAGATCTTGCAGGACCTCTGGCAGTTTCCTGTCGGGACTAAGACCCAGACCTCGACCCAGTCCCAGTCCGTTACTAACCTTCTTCTTGATTTCTGTTCTGCCTCTGCCAGGTAGGTCCAGCTTATCCCTGGACAGAAACCCAAAGCCCAACCCCCTGGTCCTGGACAGGGTCCGATCCAGGTAGGTGAGGCCGGTCTTGGCCTGTTGGCAGGCTCCGTTCATGCCCATGTTCTCCCGGCCCAGGTGGGGGGTTTTCAGGCCGTTGTGGAGCCAGGGGCGGAGGTGGAGGCGGGGGCTGCCTGGCTGGGCCACCCCCCTCTGGTCACCTGGAGCTCGTCTGTCTGCTGTGAACATGATGGAGGAATCCCAGAAGCCTCGGAGGAGGAGGAAGAGGAGGAGGAAGAGGAGGAGGAAGACGAGTCCTGCCGTCCTCCTGCTTGGCGCCTTTACCACTCAAGAGGAGTGTTTTTCTCATCGACTTTTCCCTCTCTCTGGCTCTCCCCCGCTCTCTCTCTCTCTCCCTCTCTCCAAAAGTTTCTCCCGCTTCTCCCGCTCATCTCACACCGCACCCTCTCCCCTCCTCTTCCTGATACAGCCTGTTTGTGATGGTGTGCGTTTCTCCCTCTCTCACCAGTCCTCCCTCCTCCCTCCTGCTCCGCTCTGATCTCTCGTTCCGTCGCAGCTCCCTGCTCCGCTCGCCCGACCAGCCTCTGTGCTTTCCAGGGCCTCTGCCGTCCGCCTCTGTCCCTCTCTCCCTCCCTGCGTCTCTGACTCTGTATCTGAGGCACACTTCGTCTCTCTCTCTCTCTCCTCCCTCCCTCTCCCTCTCTCTCTCCCGCTCTCCCTCACCACCCCTCCCGCACTGCACTGCCTCCCCTTCTCGCTCTTTCTTCCTCCCACTCTTTCTCAGAGCTATACCTCCCTCTCGGTCTGTTTCCCACTCTCTCTGTCCTCCCTCCTCCTCCTCCTCTCCCCCAGCCCCCCCGCTCCCCCCACCCTCCTCTTCTCTTTAGCCGGCTCCAGGGGCGACCAGCAGAACTTCAATCAGGATGCCAGTGTTTTAATCCCTGCTAGACAGCTCGCTCCACGTGAGTCTGGAACGCCGGCTACCATCTGATTACTCCTGCGCGGGCTCAGCTCTCCACTATTAAACACAGCTTGGGATTCCAGAAGGCTTGAGAGGTAGGAGGGGCAGAAGGAGGGGGAGGTGGGGGAGGGGGGGGGGAGAGAGGTGGTGGGGGAGAGAGGTGGGGGTCACAATGCCTCCTGCAGTCCACGGCAGCACAAAGGAACACAAGTTTTACAGTGTGGGAAAAGAATGGCCAGGTAAATGTCTTTACACCCCCTCCCCCTCCCTTCCTCCCCCCTCCCCCCTCCCTCCTCCCCCCTCCCCCCTCCCCCCTCCCCTCCTCCCCCCGCCCCCTCCAACACCCAGTCTCTCCCCAGCACACCAGCTTGTCACAGTCTGCTAACTTCAGTGTGCCTCAGTCACATTACTCCTTGTTGTTTCGTGTTATTTTCTGCTTCTCTGACTTCTATTTGTTCCAATTATGCAGTGGCAGCTGCTATTTTCAGCCTCATTCAAATCAACCTTCTCCCCTCATTTTTTTGGGCATTGCAACAATGTGGATTAGTTTCAGTGACAAGCCCAGAGATGCCTCTAAGGTGCGTTCCCTCTCTGCTGGCTGGGGCTGCCTCTAATGCTGCCTCTCACGCTGCCTCTAATGCCGACTCTCACACTGCCTTTAAGGCCGTCTGTCAGTCTGTCTCTCACACTGCCTCTAATGCTGACTCTCACACTGCCTCTAATGCTGCCTGTCAGTCTGTCTCTCACACTGCCTCTAATGCTGACTCTCACACTGCCTCTAAGGCCTCCTGTCAGTCTGTCTCTCACACTGCCTCTAATGCTGACTCTCACACTGCCTCTAATGCTGCCTGTCAGTCTGTCTCTCACACTGCCTCTAATGCTGACTCTCACACTGCCTCTAAGGCCTCCTGTCAGTCTGTCTCTCACACTGCCTCTAATGCTGACTCTCACACTGCCTCTAAGGCCGCCTGTCAGTCTGCCTCTCACACTGCCTCTCACACTGCCTCTAGGCCGCCTGTCAGTCTGCCTCTCACACTGCCTCTAAGGCCGCCTGTCAGTCTGCCTCTCACACTGCCTCTAAGGCCGCCTGTCAGTCTGCCTCTCACACTGCCTCTAAGGCTGCCTGTCAGTGTGCCTCTGATGCCGCCATAACGTTACCTCTCATGCTGCCTCTGTCACATGTAACAGCAGTGTCTCTGCCAGCTCCCTGCCAGCTCCAGCGCACCCCCACCCGCCCCTCGCTCATCCCTTAGTCAGCACAATGTCTCCTCCCTTTGATACGGCTCCAAAACAGGCTGAATAGAATCGACAGACTAAAAGACAGTTGACGCATTAACGGGACAATGACAGGAGATATTTTTACCATCCGTTCCTCCGGGGTAAAACTTGACGCTGAAAAAAGATGTACGTTCAGTAATGGGAACAGACGCGGGACAGATTGTGATGACTTTGAGGAAGACCAGGGAGGACCATCCTCCTTCAGTCCGAGGAGGATGTGCTCTTACGTGGGCGGTGGGGCTCTGTGGAGGCCAGATGATGACCCCTGGTGTGGACCACAGTCGAGTGCCTGGAGCAACAGAGCATCATGTCAACTGGGTTTCAGCCTGGTGTACAAACACACACCCCCCCCACACCCCCCCCACCCCACACACACACACCAGCTGTGTTCCAGTGCTTAGTGTATCTTTTGTTCTATTGAACTCTTCCCCGCTCTCTCCATCTCTCTCTGGAGCTCCAGAACAGGCATTAGGTGAACAAACAAACACACCTCAAACTGTAGTTCATCCCAGATGGTACCTCTCTTCTACTCCCCCTTCCACACACACACACACACACACACACACACACACACACACACACACCAGGTGTCCATGGAATTCAAGGTTTTATTGTCCAGACTGGACTTTTGAGTCATATGCCTCTGATTAAAACTCTTAGCTCAGGACCAATCAGCCACCCGCAGGTGAAGTTCCATAAATAACGGCAGCGGTTTAAACACACATCGCTGCCTTGATTCAAACTTTCGCTGATTAATTAAGTACCTGGCTTGATAGCAGCCAAACACAGATCCGAATGTCGACTGTAACTCCCTTGAGTATACAGTGTACTGTGTGTGTGTGTGTGTGTGTGTGTAGTAGTAGAATTGTGTGGTGTGAACTCAGGAACCAAATTCCAGAGTCCACCACAACCACCTGGTTTTATTTGACGACATGTTCAAAACGAGGTAACCGCAAGTGCTTGGAACCGCAACCTTAACAGGGCAACGTGGTCCTCAAAGTCTTGACCACACGCCACATCACACAGCACCACTGGGGAGGGTTAGGGTAGAGAAGCAGTGCTTTCAACATGCCCGACCCCACATGTTTGTGTCAGAATGGCTTTCAGGCACAGTGTGAATCGTCCAGGGGAGACTGGAAGCACCATAAAGGGGTTCGGACAGCGCTGCAATCATGTGTGTGGGGGGGGGGTAGTCGGGGCCATTGTGTGTCGTACTTTTTCAAAAGCACAGAAATTACTGGGGGGACACAATGTGAAGAAAAATAAAAAATACGTCATTTTCTTTTCATTGTGGCTCTGAAAAAGGACATTTTCTCTCACTTTGTCCCCAGAATCCACGTGTAACAGTGTTGAGGTGGGGGCTATACCAGCTATCCTTTCACATGTTACGACCCAAATATACCTGCAGACCCAACAAGCACATGTGTCCCTATAGCTCTCTCTGGGAGGACTTCTGGTTTTTAGTAGCAGGAGAGGCTAAACATCATACAGGGGTGTTCCCAAACAAATACACATCCAGGAGTCTCCTCCTGCACTGTGTCAAGATGCCATCTGCTTTTACTGTTGATTTCTGCTCCACTTCTCGATTCTGGATATTCTTCTTTTCCATCCCTTTCTTCCTTTCATCCTATACGACTGAGCCAGGCAGGAGCACTCTAAGGAATCACTTTAGAAGAGAGAGAGAGAGAGGAGAGAGAGGAAGAGAGAGGGAGAGAGAGGGACAGAGAGAGGAGAGAGAGGGAGAGAGAGGGAGAGAGAGTGGGGGAGACAGGGAGAGGAGAGAGAGGAAGAGAGAGAGGGAGAGAGAGTGGGGGAGACAGGGAGAGGAGAGAGAGGAAGAGAGAGAGGGAGAGAGAGTGGGGGAGACAGGGAGAGTGAAGGAGATAAAGAGTGAGAGTGAGAAAGGAAGAGAGAGAAACAGAGAAAACAGAAAGACTGAGTCTTTGAAAGAGTTCCAAGTCCCAGGTAACTGTCATGGTGAAACCTACCAGAGGGGAGACCGTGGTGAAGCTAGCAGGATGAGAGGCACTGTCAGCCAGCGCGCACAGGGTGACTGCTAAAGACAAGCAAATATATAATAGCATTTTTTTTATTTCTCGAATCTAAACCTGGTAGATTTGCTTTGTGAGGAATGTCAACAAGGCTGCATGAAACGCAGCTGTTGTTAAGGAAGAAAAGTGGGATAAGACTATAGTTGACTTATAGAACACCACATGATGCTAATCTTTTCATTGTACAAAATATTGCAGGCAACGTGTCAAGAAAGTGTCAAAAACTTGGTACATTTAGTGTTCAGTTTCAAATCCCTGTACATAAAAGTTAGAATAGAATATGGTTATGTCGTAATTGAGACTGTTGCAAATCCAGCAAACTCAAATAGCAGAGCACACCTTTGAGGCCCCTAGCTGCACTTCATGTCAAAAGGAGACAAGTCACGGGCAGATTACAAGACAGTCTGGATCAGATGGAACAAGTTCTCAATGAAAACTGTCTGGGAAAAAGAGAGAGAGGGAGGAAGAGAGATAGATAGATAGATAGATAGATAGAGAGATATAGACATGAGATAAATGTTGTGACCGATCGGGGATAGACAGCCTAATGAGAGGCTTAACAGAAGTGCTCGACTCAGCTTCCCTTTTATAAATGCAGGACAGATCCTTTGTCCTCGTTACATTATGTAAAAATGATAATTATGCCCCGATGGAAGCATGCTCTGCATCCAAAATGGGTTAGAATTCACATGAATATCCACTTTGATCGTCGAGACGTGAATGGCAGTTTCGTTTTCAGAGGGAGAATTTCTGAGCATGGCGTCGTAGGAATAAGCATTGTGGGAGTCATGTACAGATGCCAGTGGTGTGACAGGCCTGCTCTTAACTCATCTCAACACGTTTGAAAAACCTAAAAGCTTTTTTTATATATACTGACATTTAGAATATATTTAGCGGTCCTCTGAGGCGTGCTGATAGGAAACAGTTTGCTATGCACGGTATCTTTAAGACATCAGGGGAGAAGTGGAGAGGAAGCAGGATTTGTGGAATGTTCCATGTCCTGCCCTTTCATACACAGACAGGCCCCATCCCCTGAATGGACTCTACAAGATTAAACCAGGGGGAGGAACTAAACAGAAGTGTTTCATTCGGATAGGAAGTTATGTCTCTGGTTGTGTGGTGGGGGGGGGGGTGGGGGGGTGGAGGTTGAGTTCCCTGTCTGAATTCAGGTCAGACTAACAGATTACCCACTCCTACAGGCAGCTGCCACCCTGCATGGGGTTGAAATTCTTGTTACAACACATCCTTTCTTAGAGAAATCCCTAATCTGACTTCAGGTCATTAGTGACAGCTAATGCTTTCAGCTACTCAGTCATGTTGATTACAGACCCCCCCCCCCCCCCCCCCCAAAAAAAAACATTCGATTTTTCACACTGAGACGCAGCTTGATTAAAAGACCTCACGTTATTCATTAATTAAAAAAGGAGTATTTGTATTTATTTGTTGAATACAGTGTGACATAGGGTATGTATATCTAGTACAGAGAAAACATTGAAACAAATACATCATGTGTGCTGAACATTAAGAGTATAGTGAAAAATAAAAAATATACCTCACAATCAAACCGAGTATATATACACACACAACATAACCATCTCCATTCATTTTCAGCTGCAGTGATATAAAATGTATAAACGTATTGTGTTGCAGTTCACACTACGATCCCTCAGTGTGGGTCTGGACCAGGTCAGGGATCTGAGATTGAGACGGTACCCTGAGACACAGTGAGTCTGGGAGCTACAACATATAAAACAGTCACAGACTAGGCCTAGTCTAGACATGGTTTAGGCCTAGTCTAGACATGGTTTAGGCTTAGTCCAGACACGGTTTAGGCCTAGTCTAGACACGGTTTAGGCCTAGTCTAGACATGGTTTAGGCTTAGTCTAGATACGGTTTAGGCCTAGTCTAGACATGGTTTAGGCTTAGTCTAGACACGGTTTAGGCCTAGTCTAGACACGGTTTAGGCTTAGTCTAGACACGGTTTAGGCCTAGTCTAGACACGGTTTAGGCCTAGTCTAGACACGGTTTAGGCCTAGTCTAGACACGATTTAGGCCTAGTCTAGACCTAACAACCCCTTTTCTTAGACAATACCTACTGATTGAATTCTAGTCCAGGCTTAATCAACGTATGGGATTCATACCATTCAAGCCACAGACCTTTTACTTTTATCCACCAAACGCCACCAGGATTGAAATGAGCATCAAAACATAAAAAAATATACATACTGAAACTAGATAATCACAGAACGGAAAGGTGAAGTAAGAAGTCACAACAATCATCACGATCATCCTCGTCATTATCATCATCATCATCGCTAAGTGCAGACTAGTTTTTTCTAGTTTTTCTAATTTCTTTGGAAGATAGTTTTCCTGATTGCAAACACTCCACTCCTTTTTTGGCAGAGCTGCAGAAGCGAGCTGTTCGTTGTCAGGAAGCAGAGAGAGAGAAGGACACAGTCGTGTAGATGCAGGAGGAAAACAGCTCTCTTTGCCTCAGACTGTCAGTCAGTCTATACATGCAGCTATCTCAGATAGGGCATGCAGACAGAATACTAACTGGAACAATCACTCCATCTCCCAGATACGCTCAGCCACACACAAACACACAGACAAGAGAGAGAACATCCATTATGCGCTGAGGTGGGAGTTCACTAGAACAATCTATTCTACTCTTCATTAAACTGAGAGATAGAGAGAGAGAGACCATCTTCACTCCTGAAAAAAAGGACTTCATTCGAGCCGAGATCTCAATCGCCTTTCATTGGGGGCTGAAATGCTTAACTATCTGTGGTGTGGAGTTGGTGAGAGGGGGGTCTGGGGGGGTTGGGGGGGCTCTTGTGGAGTGGCCAATCAGGTCTTTCAGTTCTCTCTGGTCTAATCTGCTAAACCCTGTGCCGGCTTCAAGACCACCGGCTATGAGTTCCAGGACTAAAGTACCTGACCCACAAACACCTCCCCTACTCTGCCTCTACAGATCTGGAACAGCACACAGATACTTGAGGCACATTTTATTTAGCCCAGAGCTCAATCTTTCGGGTAAAAAAATTATAAGAAAAGGCAATTCAATGCAAAAAAATATATAATAAGTGCATGTAAATGTATGTAGGGCTGAAGACATACATCTTGAGTCTTTGTAACAAATGGACATATAAAAAGGGGTTTTACAGTATTATGGAGTGTTACAGCTATATTCTTCATGGTAAACTGTCCTTCCTTTTTTTTACCTTCAACAATGTGTTTACTGATTTCACATTCAGGGTAAACAGATCAAAAACATAGTACATGTTCGTCTAAAACCAGCTGTGTGTGTACAGTATTGTTTGTTCCTCGTTTTGTGGATCAGTAGCAGAAGTCTTCTTCTTCTTTGGTTTGTTTACCTTTGGCTCAGATGAGGTCAGCATTAGCCATGATGAGGTTTGCCTACTAGCTGAGTCAACACAGCTCCAATCTACAATCTACTTCCTGTGTATTTACGCCTCTTTGGTGTGGCAGGCTGGCTGACGGCTGTTAATGACTGATTATGAAGCCAATCGAGGTTTATAAGTGCACCGACCCAAAACACAAACACTTTCTTGACAGAGATTAGACCTTAAGAGTTTCAGACTTGCTTCTGTTATATTACTTGGATGTGTGTGGCGTCAACAATAGAGACTGGAGGCGTGATGTTGGAAAGTGCAACTGTTAAGCTTTGGATTATAAAAAGAAAATAGGTCGTTATATCACAATATCCTGGTATAGTAATTCTCAACTGTGCTTTTTGGGTTTGGTCACAACTCCTGTCTGGACCCAGTTCCGGATTCCAGTCAGGATGTCGAAGTTGTCAAAACCACCCATGTTCCTTTCCTTCTAACTCCAAACCGCGTGGGCCTTTGAATCATCTTAGATCTTTTCCAGAGTGGAACTTAGAGCAGTTGATCTGAAAAGCAAAGAGACTTCATAGCCCTTGTGTTAAGTCACTGTTGGTTGACTGCATAGAATTTAAACTAAACCAACATGCATTTTACAACCTCAGGCTTTCCATCCAAATATAATGACAAGCGTGAAAGAGGCTTTGGATTGACTAGCTAGGAGCATCCTTCAGTGTACAATAATGTCTGACAGGCAAACAACAACATCAAACCCAACCAGTAAAAGCGTCCTCAAACACTGTGCTTGTACATCTTTCTCTTCCTGTTGCAACTGAAACAGGTTCGGAAGGGAGCCGAGGAAGATGGTGACGTTTCACGTGTCGCGAACTGGGCCCGGACGCAGCAAAGGTCGAGGTCACGACAGGGATCAGAGATAGGGTTCGGGGGATTTGAAAGGTCACAGGGTCAGGGACAGGGGGTGGTGGGTCAGAGGTTGCCTTCGTCCAGCATCTTGTTGACCCCGTCGCAGATCCTCTGGAGGTGGGCCCGGTACACCTCGGATGGCCCGTACAGCGCCGCCAGGAAGTCGCAGTCGGCGAAGTGGTTGAAGACGTGGTTGACCCGGGAGTGGCTCTTGGCCGTCAGGTGGCGGTTGATGGCCTGGTGAAGCAGCTCGCGGCAGTCGTTCAAGATGGCGCTCATGACCCGCCGGTCGAAGGTGAACTCGATCTGGTGAAAGCTTACGGCCGTCATGGCCAGGGTGTGGACCTTCTTCCTACGGAGGAGAAGAAAGTTAGGAAATCACTGAACGGATTCAAAACTGAGGGTGTTGTTTCACAGGTGAAGATGTTTTAGGACTCTTGTTCCTCAGCATATGTAGCAGAGGGTCGTTGCTGGTCCTCCTATAGGGAGGTTCAGTCAAACATCTATCAAGTTTGATAAATCCATCCAACCTTTTGTCTCTGGGTCCACAACTGTATCTATCCACCAGTTGCAGTGAAGAGGTTTAACTAAAGTTAATGATCTATCCTTGTTCTTCGATATGAAAAAAGAATCAGTTATTTGATGGGATATACCTATGTAATCAATCACCAATTTAGTCATAAGGTCAGTATGTCTATTCATGTCACCATGTACACATGCATGTACACAGAACAGGATCACTACAGGAGGATCCACTTCCGCATATTACGGAGCTGGTAGTAGAATCTGCCGAGGTGGTTTGCAGGGAATACAATTATAACATATATGGAATGGAATGCCCTGTATTAAGAGAGCACTGTGTAGATGTGTACCAGGGTTCCATGTACGTACATTAGCATGATGAGTGCTAGGTGTGGGTTGCTTATATTAGCCTGAGACAATGTATGAATACATTTTCCTATCCGATTTCCCTTGATGCATCACTGTTTGATCTGCTAGACTCTTTATTTACAGCTCGTTCATCTATTGGTTAGTGCAACAATCTGTTCCTAAACTAGTTAGTCAGCAAGGTATTTAGTCTTTGTATAATTTTGTGTTTTCCCTCCACATCAGCCTCGCCATTGTTTGTCCATCCATCAATCTTTCCATGTATCCCCTTATCCTTTGCTAAGTAACTTTTTATACCAGCTTTTATACTTCTTTCAACCATCCATCCATCCATCACTCCCCTCGTTCTTCACCAACAAACCCTGGACCAACCTGAAGCTCTCCACCAACACCAGCTCCTCTCCGTTGAACTGGTTGTTACGGTACAGCACGCCCAGCTTGACCACCATCTTGATCAGGTTCTTGATGATCTTCTGCGCCTCCTTGCGGTTGCGCGTGTACTCCTTGGTGACCCGGTACAGCTCGTCCAGAACCTCGCTGGAGGTGTCGTCGATGAAGAGGCTGGCCATGCTCTTGGACGCCATCTTGCTCATGAGCTTCTTCTGCGCCTGCAGAGCCAGACTCTTGGTACTGAAGGAGTCCATGGTGAGCTCTGGAGACGGAGGGAGGGAGAGAGGTGGTGGGGGAGAAAGGGAGGGGGGAGGGAGGTGGTGGGGCAGGGGGGGAGGTGGTGGGGGAGGGGGGGGAGGAAGGGAGGGGGGAGGGAGGTGGGGGGGGAGGAAGGGGGGGAGGAAGGGAGGGAGGTGGTGGGGGAGGGGGGGAGGAAGGGAGGAAGGGAGGGAGGTGGTGGGGGAGGGGGGGGAGGGTGGGAGGAAGGGAGAGAGGGAGGTGGTGGGGGAGGTGGTGGGGGAAGTGAAGGAAGGAAGGGAGGGGGAGAGGTGGTGGGGGAGGAAGGGAGGGATGGGGGGAGGGAGAGAGGGAGGTGGTGGGGGAGGAAGGAAGGAAGGAAAGAAGGGACGGACGGAGGGACAAAGGGAGAGAGGTGGTGGGGGAGGGGGGGAGGAAGAATGAGATAGGATGGAAAAGGAATGATTGGCGTAGAGTGGGGGAAGTAAGAGGAGGAAAGCGAGGGAGGGCGAGAAACAAAGCGAAAGAAATAACAATTAAAAAACATATATAACGATATAAACATTCGCGAGTAGTCATACAGGCGGAGACGGAACGAAAACAAACAACAGATGTTTTGTCTGGAACGAGGACTTCTGGAAGCCATCTGGGAACACACACATCTTCTAAGCATGGTAGTCTAGACCTTCAGATACCGACGGGTGAGGAAGGAGCACTGAAACACTGTAACGTCGTAGATGAATAGGGGTCTGAGAGCAACAAGAGTTTTTATACGTGTATGGATGTGCCAGCAGAGAACCACTTAGAAAGACTGTCAGGCTGGGCAGCAGTTAGGAGAGATGCGAATCACTACACACAGTTATGTAAAACAGGCAATATTGTAGAGTTTCCTCAGCCTAATCCACTTTTAGAACAGAGTGTGTGTGTGTGTGTCTCTATAGTTGGCAAGGTGTGTGTGTGTGTGTGTGTGTGTGTAGTTGACAGGTGCTGGAGTGCATGTGACTTAAAGGGAGAGGAGCCAACATGCTGGTCTGTGTGTGTGCGTGTGTGTGTGTGAAAGTGTGTGTGCGTGTGAGAGTGTGTGTGCGTGTGTGTGTGAGAGTGTGTGCGTGTGTGTGTGTGTGTGTGTGTGCGTGTGTGTGTGTGAGTGTGTGTGCGTGTGTGTGTGTGAGAGAGTGTGTGTGTGTGTGTGTGAGAGTGTGTGTGCGTGTGTTGCCTGCCAAAGCCCTAGTGACTCAACCCATAGCGGCGGCTTATAAACAGTGGGTCACAGGGCCATGTTCTCCAACATCCTCTCTATCTCCTCTGCTAGATGAGCCAGCTGCCACCACTGCACACACACACACACACAACCACAAAACAACAACAACAACAGGTGGAGTATTACATATTCCTCCAGACTAAATGCATCTCCGGTTCTCTGCCCAACACTCAGTCTCAGTCTGCGGATGTTAAAAGTCAGACAGTTATATAATCCAGACTAGCGTTAGTGGAACGTTAATTGCCATTTGCAACCGGTGCGTCGCATCCAATTTATAAATATAGCTTTCAAGACATAATTTCCTTCCCACAGGAAAGCAGTGTGAGTGTTATTGGCGCGGTGCGTGAGTGACAGGGGCTGGTTTGGGGCCTGCGTACAGGGAAGGAGAGGCTGAGAGGGGGTCATTAATGTGACTGACTCAATATGGCCGCCTGCTGAGACTATACATGAGCCGTCCTCCTCCTCGCACATTCCCAACGCCTCGTCTCTACGTGTGACTGTCGCCCTTTTCATTTCTCTCCGGCCTCTCTGTCTCTCCAAGAATACCAATCTGCTTCATCAGAGGGAGAGAGACAGAGAGAGAGAGTGAGAGGTTTGAAAGGCTGACGAAATATTTGCGATAAAAAAAAATAGGTTTGCATCATTGATGAGTAATTGATGACTCTACCACAAAAATGTTTTGTATTTTTTTGTTGAAAAAAATAAAACGCTTCTAAAGGTTTGAAAACTATTTTTCGAGGAGACCAGCAGGATAGGAACGACACAGTCTCCTCTTCTCCTGTCTGACTACCTGCCATGAGAGAGAGACAGAGAGAGAGACAGACAGACAGAGACAGACAGAGAGAGAGACAACGTCATAAGTGCATTACAGTAAAAGACAACCTCTGAGTGGCTTTCAGAAGGCTCATTAAATTTCTCTCCTGTCAGATCTAGGCTGTCATCCGGGAAAATAACACCTCGGGATACAGAGAGACAGCAAGGGGGAAAGAGAGACAGAGGGAGAGAGAGAGAAAGAGACAGAGAGAGACTGAGACAGAGAGAAGTTTGTGTTTCCCTCTCATAGTGGTGAATCCAAACACTTCCAAAGCAGATGGGATGGATACCCAGGAGGTTCTCTGTAGTTTCAGTCAAAGCCAAAGAATGACACAACAAAATCACAGATGGAGAGACACCCTTGTTTGTTCCCCCTTCACTCTCCCTTCCTCCTTTCTTCCTCCCTCAGTCTTTCCCCCTGGCAGAGTGAGGGACAGGGGTGTGTTCTTGGTAAAGTTGCCTTGAACGATGACAAGCTTTTCCACCCAGGATTCCTGTCAAGTAACTAAGTGAATCGTGTTGTTAGGGTCAGATTTAAAGCCAGTGGTTCAGCAAGCCCAATGATTGGCCAGGGCCGGCTCCACTTGTTTACATTGGCACAGCTTTAATAGGCGATGTGACAGAAACAATGCTATTGTGTGCTGACGCCAAACACATATCACCATCACTACCACCACCTAACAGATACACACCCTGTCAGTAGTGGCTATCTGAGGGGCTGGGCTGGCCTGTGTCCAAGGTTTGATATTCAACCTAGCTTGTAAGAAAGCAACTACACACCCAGGAAGTTGCTGTCGCTGCTGCCAAGAGCTCAGAGTAATTGGCTGGAGTAACGTTAAACACAGGCTAGGACATCAACAATCTCGCGTTCAGCCTGAACAAACGAGTGCAGCCATTCCCGACCTTTCCCACTTTACAGCCCACTTGCAGAGGTCAAATATTTTAGCGGCCACCCAACATCGGTTCACTTAATTTGCGATTATCACACATGTTTAACACCACCGGAACCAAACTGCTCGCTTTCACGGTTAATTATTTAAGCCATCAAAGAAGACAAAGTTCCATCAGTGCCACAGTAAGCAAACATTGTAAAGAACTCCTATACAAAACGGCATTTTGGATTTGAAAACTAACGTAACTGCTCCCTACAGGAAGTTGTTGACCTGGGTTCTGCTATATCCGGAAGTGATGCGTGCATAGTGGATTGAAGTGGGAATAAGCAAGTTAAGCGGCAAATGTCAGTTGGTCTTTCGTAAACATGCAAAGCGAAATTACTGGCGTTTTGGTCATGATGAATTAAAGGGAAAATTTCATTTTTAAATGAGTAAGAATTGAACCCTTGCCCACTCTCAGTCTCACCGGTTCCATCTCTAAACCAGACAGACCACTCGGCTGCAATGGGAAGAGATTCTGTAGGGCACTGGGTTGAAAAGCAGCCACCTCCATAACAGGTGTTACTGGTTGAATAAGAGTGGAGTCAGGTGGCTGAGCGGTTAGGGAATCAGGCTAGTAATCAGAAGGTTGCTAGTTCGATTCCAGGCTGTGCCAAAAATGACGTTGTGTCCTTGGGCAAGGCACTTCACCCTACTTGCCTCAGGGGAATGTCCCTGAACTTACTGTAAGTCGCTCTGGATAAGAGCGTCTACTAAATGTAAATGTAAGAGTGTTGCGTCTCGATATTACATTACATTTACATTTAGCAGACGCTCTTATCCAGAGCGACTTACAGTAAGTACAGGGACATTCCCCCCGAGGCAAGTAGGGTGAAGTGCCTTGCCCAAGGACACAACTTCATTTGGCACAGCCGGGAATTGAACTGGCAACCTTCTGATTACTAGCCCGCTTCCCTAACCGCTCAGCCACCTGACTCCCATATGGTTTCATTATGCGTTTTCTGGCTCAGGCATATGACATTTTTCCTTTACGAACAAAAATAATTATTCATTCAGAAGCCGAAGTGGAGGTATCCTCATCACAGTACAGCCAAGGCAGGCGCAGACAGGAAGTCAAGACATCCAGAGATCTCGAGGAGAAACAATAGACAATCTCCATGGTTACGTAAAGTGCATCCGTGCTTTGTGTCGAGAATGAGCTGATGCTCACCGACTGCACCAGCTCTGCAGGATCAAACAGCTAACGAGCGTTGCTCAGCAGCCCAAATTTCATCTTTCATCAAGTTTTTCTGTGCGAATCCCCCCCCCCTCTCTCTCCCCCTCCCCTCCCCGCCCTCTCTCTCTCCCCCTCCCCTCCCCACCCTCTCTCCTCTTCCTTCCCTTGTCCACTCCTCTCCACTTCAGTCAAAGCTATTATGTAATAGTATAGAAGGGCTCAGCTCTGTATTTGTAAGTGTGTGCACGTATGGGTGTGTGTGTGTGTGCACTGGATGAGTGGTGTGTGTGTGTTTTGTGACACACTCTCATCTTCCCACACTGTCTATCAGGGGTGCAGTGTGCCCTGGGGGAGGGGGGGGTGACAGTCAGTCCCCACACACGCCTTTTTTACAGTCTTCTCAGATCTGCTGAAGCCTGCTGTTACATTAATAATTAACGTTCCATCATAAAATGGATTGCAGATTAATAATTCATATCAGAAATTTGGCAAAAAATAGAGCATGGTGAGGTGGGTCTGCCCTGATGCAACAGGTCAAACAAACACGTTTGGAGTTAAAACACACACACACACACTCAAAGGTTTGTGTTGGACTACACCCCTTTGTCTAACTAAAGACCATTCCATCTCAATTTAACCCTTGTGTTATCTTCGGGTCATTCTGACCCATCAGTCGTTGTGACCCACCGTCGTATTGCGACATCTTTACCGCATACAAAAACAAAGTAAAGCATTTTCTTTTAACCGTTGGGCTGTCTCAGACCCCCCACATTGCGAAGGTTAAAAGAAAATTATTTTTATTTGTTTTTGTATTGGGTAAAATTGGGTAAACACAACGATGGTTCGTTATGAACCTTTGGGTCATGTGACCCGAAGGCAGCACAAGGGTTAAATGATCCACGATGCTCCCGTCTCGCCGACCAGGAAAAAGTGGACTTCCGCTGATCCAATCACTGACCCAACACTTAAGAGTACAACCTGGGGACTGGATGAGGTGTGAAGCTAGTGGCATGATGAAGCTCCTGACTGCTTCACAGACTCACTGACCCCTCCCTGCAGCTGTGAGCATGTGGTCAGGCCCTACTGAGAGGATGAGTCTACAAAAGGATGTGATGTAACGGTCAGGTGAATCAGAACAGGAAGTGGGCTAAGGAGAACAGTGAGCTACTGGTGGTGATCCCAGTCTGACTAAAACATAGAGTAGCTTTTACTGATAGTGTTCCTTGATCTGTATGTTTGATTGTATTGTATGTTTTTGTTTTGTTCTGTTCATGGGTTTTCATGCACGTATTTATCAGTGTTTGATTCACACACCCAGAGACAGACACACAGTCACTCTCAAAGTGACTCTCAAAAAGACAGATAGAATGACAGTTTTTGCGTTTCTATCAGTACACTCAATATTGAAGTCTTTGACAGCATGCATGAAGACCACACATTTGTGTCAAACCTGATGACCCATGTTCTTGTGAGAGCCAGGCACGCTGTGATTTTCATTTTCCACATTTAATGTAGTCTCAGACTTTTGGACCCGACTGTTTATAAAACTCTTGTATACAAAACTATCCTCCAACTCCTCCTTTGCAGAATAGCATTTCTCAAGACTGTTGTACATCTCCTAGACAACCACAGAGACTGGGTCCCCGCACTGGCCATCTGAACTTTGCCATCCAGTAAATCTGATAAAACACCTTGAAGAGCCTCTCGTAAATGAGTTACTGTATGTCTGTTTGCCACCATGGACTCAGTCAAGCATGACACGTTACACCGCTGCTTCTGAGAAACGAGCAGGCAACCATGACTATCGCACTTAGCATCCTTGACTGAGCGTAAAGAGTGTAACTACAGTCTGGCTCTAGAGTGGTCAAACCAACATTTATGGCCGCATGAGCTGGCCGACCGCAACCACAGCTGTGACTGACCGACTTGGTAGTGTTCCACAGCTAGTCCGGCGAGGGTGGCAGCGTGGCGAGACAAACACTGGCAAAAGCAGCGATAAATCACTTCATCCCAGATACAGCCGGGTAGCGCTAAAAGGTGCAGCTCTTGTTTAGAGCCATGATTTACGTGACAACATGGCTTTGATTAATGTGATAAATGTTCCAGGAGATAATGAGCTGACTACATGGTTTCACAGGCCTACCTATAGAAAGCTACACAAAGAAGGTTCTGTTCACCATACAACACGGCTTGTTCAGGGGTTACTTAAGGACTATGTAAACAACCTGTGGCAGAACGTGGTTAGCATTTTGATCTTTTTTGTGTGAATGAATACGCCTGTCCAACTTCTTACCAGGAAAAAGTTTGAAATGTAGTCTATTTCAGATAGGTTGTATTAATCCATTGTGAACGTCAGGGATTAACTTCAAAATGCCCGGGATTTGCATCAGTCATGTCTCCTGACAGCTGTCAATCAAGTAGCCAGTTCACAGCAGCCAAAACAAGGAACATGAGATCCCAAACTTAATGGGATGACGTGCCTTTTCACGATACAACATATTATTTAATTTTGTAGACCTATAACTGCATATACATTTTCTTCTTAAATGGCACACCACTTTGGACTGCAACCACTCATGTTAACTAACCTCGATGAGTTCCCCAAGTTCTCAATGTAGGCTACTCTAGTTGACATTGTGTTAGTAAAGCCTTTGTCCACATCTTTACCATCAAGTGCCAAGAACTGAATTTACCTTTCGTTCAATTCAAACCGGATGCAAGGCGTGAGTGGTTCACAGAGGCAGTCTTGATACAATTGTCAATTCACTCCTGGTAAAATCTCGTCTTCATTATGGCATTCCGTGGCATAGTTACGCTCACAACATTTTCTCCCAGATATTCGTCTTCACCCGAGAAACACTTTTCCAACTGTCCACCATGCAACTGTTCTTTGTCTCAGGTACAAGTTTGTAAATAATTGAAAAGTGTTTTCTTCTCTCTGTCTGTTGAGATCGGTTACAGCCAGGAGTTTGTAATTTGACCCTTTCGCAACGCAAAAAAAGTTTCGAAGTTGTAAGACTTCGAATGCTCCAGATTGATGTTTTGTTTGACCAATGGAAGAGCCTGCTGTGGGCAAACCGAACCAATCATGCACGGAGAATGTGCCGTTTGACTCAACATTCCCTGCCCCCTTACGGTTTCCAGTAATTATCCCCAACTAAATTCCAAATCCAAGGCTGAGAATTTCCCAAAGGAAACGGTTCAAGAGAACAATGAGCAGGAACTATGGGAATTTGTTTAATGCCATAAGCAAAATGGAGACACATGCCACACAATAGTTATCAATAGAAAACCAGGTATAACTTGCCTCAATAAAACAAACATATTTACATTTGTTGGGTTGAGAAGCTTCATCCGAAATTTAAACAATATGGCCCCTTACAAACCTCTATGGGCAACACACACAAACACACACAGATTGTAAAACCAGACATTTCTAAATAGGTTTTTACACAGGATGTTTTGTGCTTTCTGGTCTGTGAATGAATAGAAGCGGAATTCCGGAGGTAAAGTTTTACGGCTAATTGTGATTCATTACGTGTGTCTTGTACGATCAACATATTCTCTTGTATGGTTAGAATAGACTAGGACTACTGTATACCAACCAATGCAAAAAGTACGCAATGAACAGACCACAGTATAGTCATGTATAAATAAATAAATTGTGTTATATACCATGTAATTTATGTCACTCATGGCAGCAGCAACAAGGCTATTTAAATCTCACCGTTATGTTTCTATTATCCGTAGTGCTGTAACAGGTTGTAAAATAATATTGTGCTAGTGTGCCCTCTTGCGTATTTTGGTGTAATTTTGCAAATTGGGCGCTGTGAGTTCTTGTTCCACTTTTCCTTGTCAAGATCTTTGTAGTGCAACTTAAATGTTATCATAGACTCACTCAATGTCCTGTAACGCTAGTTAATTCATTCAAATCGATCATAATTATCTAATCACAAACGACCGTTTTATGAAACGAACTACATAGACTACTACATGTCCCATAAACCCACGTAAAAACGTCTTAGTCGGAGACGTCACTGCTGCTACGTGTCCAGGAAGTCACCCAAATCAACATGGCGGCACAACAGGGAGAAGTCGATGAGCTTTTCGATGTGAAAAATGCCTATTACATTGGAAGTTATCAACAATGCATCAACGAGGCACAGAAAGTAAAGGTAAACTAAAATTTCAGTCGAAGGCTTTTGTCGTTGTTGGCAGTATTTCAAATCATTCACTACAATACACTCCAAACCGGTTAACTGGCTTGCCAACGTCATCAAGCTAACGCTATCCAGTCAGTTCGAGTATAATAATCCACTGAATGTTTTATCGAGATTGTACGGTTATTTTTCTCTCTACAGCCATCTTCACCAGAAAAGGAGGTCGAGAGAGACATGTTCCTGTACAGAGCCTACATAGCCCAAGTACGAAGTAGACACCGATGTCTTTGATAAACGGATTATATTCATGATCCTTATGCATGTTTTGGTGAATATATGTCTAGTGTTTTTGATATCTTCAACATACATGACACATACCTGCTTTATAAGCCACAGAAGATTTCCTCAGGATTACAAAGATACAGTACCAATATTTCTACCATCGTTATCATCAATGCCATCTGATTACTGCATCATGCTGGGTCTGTGAAATACTTTGTCAAACGGTCTGACTAGTATGTCTGTTTTCAGAGGAAGTATGGAGTAGTTCTGGATGACATCAAGTCTAGCTCTGCAGCTGAACTTCAGGCTGTCAAGATGTTTGCAGATTACCGTGCCAACGAAAGCAAAAGGTCAGATATCACTCCTGCAACCTTAATTGTGATAATTTCAGTGTCTAAAACAAGCACTCTTTGCTCTATTACTATTCTACTACTATTGTCTGTCTTTAATCCTAAATTGCCTAGAATTTGGTCGAAAAACAGAGGTACAGCCACTACTTAGAAACTTCCCAGAAGGCTTTGCAGAACTCCGTCTTGTGAGTTGAGACCGACAGCCCTGTGTCTCATGTATCTATCGCCACTGGCCTTCCAGGGACGCCATCGTAGCAGACCTGGATAAGAATATGGCAAAGAGCGTCGACGCAGCCAACACCACCTTCCTCCTGATGGCTGCGTCCATCTACTACCACGAAATAAACTCAGACGCTGCTCTCAGGACCCTTCACCAGGGAGAGAGTCTGGAGTGGTGAGGACAACCACAAACCTTGTCGTCACCTAGTGCCTTTTCTTCCATCTAATTATTTTCTCTTCTGTTTGCATCTTATAATGAATGATACTATACTATATCATATATTATACATATATATCATAATTCATCTCAAAAGTTGGATAATGCTGCCAGTTGTAATAGACTGAGGTAATACAGAAACACGAATCCAGCTATATAAGTCGGTAAACAACTTGTCGTGGGAGTCAGGTGGCTGAGCGGTTAGGGAGTTAGGGAATCGGGCTAGTAATCTGAAGGTTGCCAGTTCGATTCCCGGCAGTGCAAAATGACGTTGTGTCCTTGGGCAAGGCACTTCACCCTACTTGCCTCGGGGGGAATGTCCCTGTACTTACTGTAAGTCGCTCTGGATAAGAGCGTCTGCTAAATGACTAAATGTAAATGTCTGTTCGCAGCATGGCGATGACCATTCAGATTCTGCTCAGTCTGGACCGAGTTGACTTGGCAAGGTACAGGCTTCCTTCAACAACATGTGAATATCATCGTCTGTATCAAAAAAGAACCTGTACTACCTGTTGTTGTGGTTTGTTGATGTTGTTGTGGTTTGTTGATGTTGTTGTGGTTTGTTGATGTTAGGAAGGAGCTGAAGAAGATGCAAGAACAGGATGAAGACGCCACTCTGACCCAGCTGGCCACTGCCTGGGTGAACATCGCTGTGGTAAGCCTGGATGACAAACAACCTTGAAACACAGAACTTCCCCCTCGTGCTGGTTAGGATTCAGTAGTTGTTTTGAAACGGGTCCAATGGATCAATTTTCATGTTTGCCAAATTCTTCTCTCTTGTTCCCTCATTTGTCTCCTGGTGTTCACCCCCTTCTTTCTCTCTCTCTCCCCCCCTCCCCTCTCTCTCTCTCTCCCTCCATCCCTCTCTTTCTCCCCCCCCCCCTCTCTCCCCCTCCCTCTCTCCCGGCCCAGGGGGGAGACAAGCTGCAGGATGCCTACTACATTTTCCAGGAGATGTCAGAGAAGTACTCGGCCACGCTGCTGCTGCTCAACGGCCAGGCCGCCTGCTACATGGCCCAGAACAAATGGGAGGAGGCAGAGGGCGTGCTGCAGGAGGCCCTGGACAAGGTTAGCATGCTAGCAAGTAGCTTCCTCACATACACAGTGGTGGTACACTAGTTGGAGTATGCTAACCTATTGGTCCTGGACAAGGTTAGCATGCTAGCAAGTAGCTGCCTCACATACACAGTGGTGGTACACTAGTTGGAGTATGCTAACCTATTGGTCCTGGACAAGGTTAGCATGCTAGCAAGTAGCTGCCTCACATACACAGTGGTGGTACACTAGTTGGAGTATGCTAACCTATTGGTCCTGGACAAGGTTAGCATGCTAGCAAGTAGCTGCCTCACATACACAGTGGTGGTACACTAGTTGGAGTATGCTAACCTATTGGTCCTGGACAAGGTTAGCATGCTAGCAAGTATCTGCCTCACATACACAGTGGTGGTACACTAGTTGGAGTATGCTAACCTATTGGTCCTGGACAAGGTTAGCATGCTAGCAAGTAGCTGCCTCACATACACAGTGGTGGTACACTAGTTGGAGTATGCTAACCTATTGGTCCTGGACAAGGTTAGCATGCTAGCAAGTAGCTGCCTCACATACACAGTGGTGGTACACTAGTTGGAGTATGCTAACCTATTGGTCCTGGACAAGGTTAGCATGCTAGCAAGTAGCTGCCTCACATACACAGTGGTGGTACACTAGTTGGAGTATGCTAACCTATTGGTCCTGGACAAGGTTAGCATGCTAGCAAGTAGCTGCCTCACATACACAGTGGTGGTACACTAGTTGGAGTATGCTAACCTATTGGTCCTGGACAAGGTTAGCATGCTAGCCAGTAGCTGCCTCACATACACAGTGGTGGTACACTAGTTGGAGTATGCTAACCTATTGGTCCTGGACAAGGTTAGCATGCTAGCAAGTAGCTGCCTCACATACACAGTGGTGGTACACTAGTTGGAGTATGCTAACCTATCGGTCCTGGACAAGGTTAGCATGCTAGAATGCAGATACAGTACCTCAGATACACCATCTTGCTTTAGTTGTGCTCTTGGAACCGAACAGTAGATGGAGCCAAATACACTGAAGTCCTTTTACCCCGGCGACTCGCTTTAGTAGACAAAAAAAAGAAACGCGTTGTCCTGTTTGATCTTACTGGATGTCACAGTACACTGATCATTGGTAAAAAAAAAAAAAAAAAAAGAGAACACTGAAGTCTTATGTTTCACCCTCTGAACAGGTGTTCCGAACACAACAGGCTTGTGTAAACATGGACAACTTTGTTAACAGAGGTGCTAACCCATCCTTTTTTTGTTTGCTTTGTGTGTGTGTGTCTTTCGGGTCTCCAGGACAACGGGCACCCTGAGACCTTAATCAACCTGATCGTGCTGACACAGCACTTGGGAAAGGCCCCAGAGGTGAGTGGCTGGACCCACAACCGTTTAAAAGGAGCTCCTCTGGCTCAGGCTCTCTCCCCTGGGGCCCCTACACCTGTGGCTCGCTTGGCAGACACCGTCAGACCATATCAGGAGCCATTTTATTCTTTCTGCTGACGTGAATGTCTTGGACTCGGGTATCAGCAAACCTAGCCACTTAGCAAAACTGCAGAAGAATACAAAGTTCATAAGATAAAGCCTGACTTAACAACTCCCGATCCAGATATAGAGTAAATAATCAATAGAGTTCTCATAATCATCTTCAAATGGATTTCTTAAAAATGGGTTCGAAGATATTATCGACAATGACCAAGAACTTTGTTTTAGACTATTGACATTATTTTGACGAATTATTTTGATCTAAATGGTGGGGAGTCAGGTGGCTGAGCGGTGAGGGAATCGGGCCAGTAATCATAAGGTTGCCAGTTTGATTCCCGGCTGTGCCAAATGACGTTGTGTCCTTGGGCAAGGCACTTCACCCTACTTGCCTCAGGGGGAATGTCCCTGTACTTACTGTAAGTCGCTCTGGATAAGAACGTCTGCTAAATGACTAAATGTAAATCATAGAGCTTTCCAATGTCATTGAACTCAAGTAACACAGTTTCCTTTCATTTCCTCCTATTGTCCTATTATAGTGGAGTCCTGTATAAAAAAATTGGTCCTGTATTTGATGTGCTAGCAATTATCTTTAATAATATAGTATTTGATGATCCATGTTTTTGGGAAACCCTAACCCAAAAAAAAAAAAAAAATGTTTTGGGATTAAATTATCCATCCAACACGTGAATTATATTGTCAGTGTTGTGGTGAACTTTACACATTTTGGGGCAGTATGTTCAGTCCTCTATCGTGTTGCTATGACATTGTTTGTGCATGCTGTGCCACATACACTAAGTTTCCCTAAATCCCACCTCTCTGTTTGTCTGCTTGAAGGTAACCAATCGGTATCTGTCTCAGCTGAAAGATGCCCATAGGTCCCACCCCTTCCTCAAAGAATACTTCACCAAGGTGAGCTCCGCCCCTTTTGATCTTGCTTCCAGCATTCAGTGACCTAAAGTTAATCCACTTCTCCGATTGGTGGCACTTTATCCGTGGATCGGATCCAATCAATTGTGGTAACCTGTAACTACGTGACAACACGTAGTGCGTAAACAAACAAGATACGTAATCCAGTTGTATTGCCAAGTTAGTTTGTTTGAGTGTGGAGCAGGTAAACATTATATCATCTAACGGTTTCACCTTCTCTCATTCCCCAGGAGAATGACTTCGACAGACTGGCCATGCAATATGCACCTACGGCAACAGCATGAGATTTGCTATAATATGTTTAGATACCTGTACGCAACACAGTCAGACATTTTCTTTGTCACTTTGATTATTGTATCGTGAATAATGGAATTTAAATGAATGGAATACATGTATAGAATACAACTGGCTTCATTTGATCAATCTGGTCAAACCATCTGCCTCAGTTACTATTAAACTGATGTAAAATTATTTCTCTTTTTTTTTTTTTTACCAGACCAGTGCAACAACATGAAAAGGTATCTATTTTTAGAGTCCCCTTTGATGTTTGGAACATTTGCATTTCTTTCATTGCAAATACCTACCCCAAAGCATTCCTTTTGTGTGGGTAATAAAGGTTTTATTTCATCTGGTACACAGTGTGGCTTTATATGATGTTGGCAATAATGTCAACTAGGTTATCTATAATGTTGCTTTAGAAACTCAGAACCTGCATTACTTGATGACATTCATTTAAACAATACGTGTTCTCAAGTACAGCCTAAGTCTGTTTGACATAGTGCAAGAGGAAACGTTGTGGGATTTATTTGTAACTTGTCAGGTTTTTATTATTTGAGGAACATCACTTAGGGTTTGTGAAAGCGTCAACACAGAGGAAGTTATGAATTTGTACATTTTCAAGGTATTCCACGTTTTGCAAGATTGCTAACATTGTCGTTGCCAGTCTGCCTCCATTTCTGTGAAGCACATGGGAATGTACCCAAGCAAGCAGGCCGTGTCTCTGATCACACCCATTTCCACCAGAAATATCGGACCACCCCTTTGTCCGATCGGATGAAACATATTTTACTGCCACTTTAAATGAACTCACGCATGTTTTAATCCTTGCTTCGCTGTTGAAGATAGCGGGCCATAATTACGTCACGCCGCCGCTGCCTTTTCTTCGTTAGGCGCAAAGTTGAAATTTGACAAGGCATTCTGAGACGGTGCGCGAAACACTAGAGGGAAAAAAACGACATACGCTTACTATCTTTAAAGAACTGTTAGCGAATAGCCTTCACGTGCCGTAAGGAGTCATGTTCTACATTGATTCCCATTGAAGCAGCGTGAATTTTTTCAGACAGTCTTGTCAAAACGCTGCCTGGCACGTTGGCCAGCACAACGACAGCCGCGCAACGAGAGGAAGCAGATAATTTATGATACATTCTTGATTTTTGTCGGTGTTACGGTCTATTTTTAATATATATAAGTATTCCAGTGTGGCTCGTTTGGTATTCGCTATAGATCTGGTATTCTAAATAATGAAATGACGAGGATATGTTATATAAGGCGAATAGCGGAGATGAAACCATACAGAATTTAACGTCAGAAAGAAACGCATACTTGCCTACTGTTCTTTATGGCACTTGTCAATTTATAATTTGAATAGGGCGGAAGCTATACATATAATTTTGACTAATGTTGTGATACGATAGTAATTTTTGAGATCACATTTATAATTTAAACCTGCGTGGTTGATAGCTGGACGTCTACATGCTGATCGACCCGGTATTTTGTACATTTGATTTAGCTAGGCGGCTAATAATCTTGCTAGCACTGATGATGAGATAGCTTAGCTATCCATCGGCTTTGTGAAGGGGAATTAACCAAATCTAAGTCAATTTTCATGGACCAGATTAATTGCAATACCGCATTTGTTATTGGCCATTAGATCAATACGTTTTGCAGTTCAGCAGAGATATTTGGTTTGATTTTTGAAGGCCTTACTCTCAGTAATAAAGCTGTCTTGTACAGTATGCGACATGGGCCCGTGTCTTAAATTAGAAAATAAAGAATTAGGCTACTTGAGAGGTTAAGCCGCTTACAGTTTTTCTAGCGTTTTTAGGCTAGCCAGCTTGCTCTGTAGCTTCGCGTAAGGAGAATACGCGGTCTCTGTCCTAATTGGGATCAGTTTTCCAGCCGTTCTCCGTTCTCCCCCACAATGGATAGTCGTACCGGGGATGACAGCATGAGCGACGGGGCCGTAGAAGTGGAGCCCATGCCTGGCTATGTGGACTTCATCACGAAAGCTTCTACCGTTATGTACGGTGCGTTTAGAGACTGTAACACGTGCGGACTGGAGCTCTCCAAAAATACACTCCTGGATAACGCATATATTACGTGGACCGAAATTGGCCTGTTCTTCTTATGCGCCGTTATGTGGACGCAGATTCGACGGGGACTGACAGAATGTCTGTTCAAGGTAGGTTGCTCGCTTACGGTAGCCCATAGGCACATACATTGCTTTCTCAAACCCGTCCATTATAAATATATTATGTTATTGAAGGTGCAGACGCGTCGATCTCGTTTTCTAATTATAGAGGCCCGTTATTCGAACACTCCCGCATTAATGCGGCCTTTATGATGGTCCGGAGCCTGTTATCAGTGCCACATGCTTCAAATACAGTATAGTAATACTGAAATAAAATAATCATAGTATCAAAATGTAGTTTAAACGTAGGTCCCACAAGTACACCCACTGTCACCAAAACGAAAAGTGACCCCCCCCCCACACACACACACACGCATAATTAATTGTATTCGACTCAACAGATGAGTAGCTGTTTAGACCGAGTACTCATGACAGGTGAAAGCTACCTCAAGACACGAGGAAGAAATTCATTATTCCTAAGGGATCCTCTCTCTGTCTCTCTGTGTGTGTGTGTGTGTGTGTGTGTGTAAGATAGAGACAAACAAGCAGTTGAGAGAACTTGAGTGTGTGTGTGTGTGGGTCATGCTGTAGGTCAGATTAGATGTGATACCAGGTTTAAGGTAACTGATTGAGAGAACAGCAATGGAAACCCTTCACCACAGCAAAAGTTTCTGTCTGAGAATATTACCCCTCCAAGTTACTAAGCAGCGAACCGACACATGTGGCAGGTAGTCAAACAGACTGTTCACACTGATACACTGGGCTGTGGTAGTAGAGCTACAGCACATGTACCCCCTGATAACCCTTGTGTTATCTTCGGGTCATTGTGACCCTTCAGTCATTGTGACCCCCCCACGTGTTGCGACAACTTTACCTCATACAAAAATAAAGTGAAGCATTTTCTTTTAACCGTCGGGCTGTCTCAGACCCCCCACAGCGCGAAGGTTAAAAGAAAATGCGTTTTATTTGTTTTTGTATTGGGTAAAGTTGTCGCAGCACAACGATGGGTCGTTGTGAACCTTCGGGTCATTGTGACCCGAAGTCAGCACACGCGAGGCTGCCTGACGAGTAAATCAATGAGTGTGAGATCTACTTTTGTTGTTTCCATATATGTGCAACCACAGCACAAAACTCTGGAACCATCTCAGAAGCATCCGGACCCTGGCATGTGCCGGCTCTGATAGGAAACAGGAGGGAACACCTAATCGGCATCAATCAGACGTATCAGCGTTTCCAGGGCCGCGTTTGTCATTCTTGGAATAGCAGGACTACCTCTTGCCCATATCACTTACACTGCACACTTTTGGACAGATATCGCTATCAATCCCTCAATGGCTCCCTCTCTCTATCTCCCTCCCTCTTTCCCTCTCTCTCCCTCTCTATATCCCTCTCCCTCTCTATTTCCCTCCCTCTCTCTCTCTTGGACTCTATCCCTCTCTCTTTCCTCTTTTTCTCTAAGATCAGTTTCAGCTCCCTGCTGTAGGACAGGACAGGAAGGGTGTCCTGCCTGAAGCTGCTCAGAGAGATAGGCCTCCCTGACCGGATCACACACACACACTAAGGGGCCCATCGCTATAGGCCCCCCTGGCCGGATCACACACACACACCAAGGGGCCAATCGCTAACCACGGTTCCCCCTGCTCCTCCAGGGAAATAATGTTCCTCATAGCCATCTGCTTTGCTGTTGGGGTGGGTGGGGTGGGGGTAGGAGGGACACACAACCCAGCTCCAGCAGGCCTGTGTGTGTGTGTGTGTTTTATGTGGTAAGGGTGTGTAGACTAATGGTCACATGTGCAGGCCAGACTAGAGGCAGACTGCAGAGGAGGATTCTGGTAGTCTCGGCTGTCCTGAACAGAGAGATCTCAAGGCCAGATCGCATGCATGCATGCATGCGCGTGTGCGTTTCATTCACTGCTGCAACGTTCGGCGGCACCACGGAAACGTACCTGTGTTCCTTCGACAATGGTTTCTGTGGGGTGTTTGCTAAGCCACACGCTAGCTGTAATATTATATATTTTATATTTAGTCATTTAGCGGACGCTCTTATCCAGAGCGACTTACAGTGAGTACAGGGACGTTCCCCCGAGGCAAGTAGGGTGAAGTGCCTTGCCCAAGGACACAACGTCATTTTTTCACAGCCAGGAATCGAACCGGCAACCTTCTGATTACTAGCCCGATTCCCTAACCGCTCAGCCACCTGACTCCACCTAATGCCTCACACATAGAGTGTCAGGTGAGTGTACATCTCCTTGCATCAGAGAAGAATGGATCACCATTCACTTCCGTAACATGTCAGTGTGAGCATCCTGTATAACATAGGAAGGAACACAATATGCGCAGCCCTCACTAATTAAAACACTTATACAAAAGTGCTCTTTAAATATTGAACCTGTAAGGAAACAATGCATCAGAGCATATCAGACTATTCTGTTGGTAAAAGAGCATACCAGATTGTGTGTGTGGGGGTGTGTCAGGTAAGGTTTCAAACAGTGCAGCTGGACTGAGCTGGATACATATTTGTTTTGGGTTCAAATTGAGAATTAGATCTGTAGTCCGTAAACATTCAAAACGAAGAAGATCAGTTTACAACTATTTGTCAACATAGGACTCAAGAATCAGTCCGACCAACCTGGTCTGGCCTGGCCTGGTTTAGCTTGGTCTGCCCTGGCCTGGTCCAACTTGGTCTGGCCTGGCCTGGTCTAGCTTGGTCTGCCCTGGCCTGGTCCAACTTGGTCTGGCCTGGCCTGGTCTAGCTTGGCCTGGGCTGGCCTGTCCTCTCCTTTAATCTCCAGTCAGATGATAAATTCTGCGTGTGTGTGTCTGTCATACAAAGCGGTTCTGAGTGAGAATGTTCCTCTGCTGTTCTCATGTGCACACAGGATGTTCCCAGAGAAGAACCCTGCGGTCTTCTGTAGATCAGAACAAGGATACTGTGGCGACACAGGCACGGGGTTCACACATTTACACAACATGCAACAGGAGAAGTAATAAGTATGTCATAGATTGCGATATCCAGTACAGTAGTTGCAGGAAGTATACAGTAGTTGCAGGAAGCAAAAGCCTCAGTCCCACAGCACAGAGCACTAACAGTTGGACTTTGTCACATGTAGGTGTTAATTATAGTGCAGATATTATGAAGTTAGTGTACAATATGTGTAAAAGTGTATGTAAATATCCCACCATGACCAGAGTTTGGTGCACGTGTTAGATTCGCTTCTGATTCTGATTCTAACCGACACAAGGGCTTTCACAAAGGCCAGCTTGCAGAGGTTGCTGTTACTTTCGAATATTTACGAGTGCGTTTGTGTTTAGGGTTTGTCGCTCTGTGTGTTAGAGAGAGAAGTGTCTGCTGTTGCAGTTTTCAGTTCCTGCTCGGGGACAAGTCATGCAGTGGCTCTTGCTCTGGACCCTGGAGCTGGTTAGGGAATCGGGCTAGTAATCTGAAGGTTGCCAGTTCGATTCCCGGCCGTGTCAAAATGACGTTGTGTCCTTGGGCAAGGCACTTCACCCTACTTGCCTTGGGGGGAATGTCCCCGTACTTACTGTAATTCGCTCTGGATAAGAGCGTCTGCTAAAATGACTAAATGTATACATTTGAAAGGGGCTTGTAGCAGTGGCCCAGGCTTGCTCTGTCAACACACTGCAGCCGTCATTGCCAGATTCAAAACTGTCCAGAAACCAGCTTCTTCATGCATGCATGCATGACCGCACATACACACAGCATTCACAATACACACAGCATTAAAAAATAACCCCATCACTAGCTAACCTTGACCCTTCTAGAAATAGTAGTAGCTAGCTAGTAGCTAGCTAGCCCTAACCTTGACCCTAGATAGCTAGATCTAACATCGACCCTCCTAGCTCTCCCAGATCTTGAACCTTCTACAGGAGCAAGTTCTCCCTAACCCTGATACCCCCTGCTAGCTAGACCTAACCTTGAACTAGCTAGCTTGACCAATCCTTGACCCTCCTAGCTAGCCTTCACTATGACCCTCCTAGCTAGCGAGCTAGTGTCCGGCAGATTGTAACACCAGTTCTCCATTGGGTTGGCCTGCTGTAGGTCTAGACTACCATGACCACCCACAGGGAGAGAGTCCAAACCGAAGTTATTTGTGTCTCGACCGATGCTAAGAACATCTCTCCTCCTAGGAAATGGTCCCCACCTGAACTTCTACAGCCTGATTAGATGACCCTGTCAGCCCAAACTGGCCCTGGCTTGACCTGGCCTGCTCTACGGTGTCAACACCCAGGCTACTAGCCCGGACATGATGTAGAACACACTTAAAATAAAACAAGATTTGATTGGATTAAGCAGTGTGTGTGTCAACAACCAGCCCACATGCACTGTCGTGCAGGCAAATGATGATACACACTCAGATGCAAGCGTACACCACACACACACACACACTTAGCCTTGCCATCCGATGGAAAACCCATTAGGATTCCGATTCAATTTAATTTAGTAGCTTTCTCTCTATCATATCTCTGGTTGTCTAGGTTGTAACCTTGACCACAGCATGACAGGACTGGGGGATCTGTGTTCGTTTCTCCCTCCTCTCCTCCTCGCTATCTCACAGATTGACATCTGCTTAGTAGACAAGCAACACATTGTGTTTGTCGGACTCGGAGGCAGCGAGATCTGACTACAGGCTACTGAAGGACAATATGTGAGAGAGAGAGCGTGTGAGAGAGAGAGCGAGGAAATGGCAGCTCATTGTCTGCTCAGCGGCCTCGTAGCCGATGGCTCCTCACTCGTGGAAGTAAGTGAGTGTGGCCATTGAAATGGAGAGCTGGTCGGTCACTAAGGAGTTCCTCTCTTTTTATAAATGGCTTCTCTGGGCATCAGATCCGCTTTATTCTGTGGTGGGCAAGTTAGTCTCTTCCCCCCCATCCCAAATACACACTCTCGCTTTCGGCCCCTCGTTAGCTGAAGGAGCTGGTACATACAAACAGAACAGAGGAAAAGAGTTGCATTTTCTTGTAATTGACATCCGTTGTTGTCCTGGCAGTTTCCTCTCCCTCGGCCTCTCTCTCTCTCCCTCGGCCCCTCTCTCTCTCTCTCTCTCCCTTGGCCCCTCTCTCTCTCCCTCGGCCCCTCTCTCTCTCCCTCGGCCCCTCTCTCTCCCTCGGCCCCTCTCTCTTTCCCCCTCTTCTCTCACTCAATGTCACTCTCTCTCACTCTCTCTGACTCTACTCCCCTTCACTCTACTCCCCCATTAACTACCTCTGGCTAGTTTCCATCTCTCTCTCCACTGCACCACCCCCCCCCCTCTATTCCCTCTTCTCTCTCTCTCGCTCCCTCTCTACCTACCTCTCCCCTCTGCCCACTTCTCTCTCTTTTTTTCTCTCTCCACTCTCCCTCCCTCCGTGTCTCCCTGTACCTCCATCTTTCCTAACCACAGCCCATCTGGCAGCTGTTACAGATCTGTGCTTTAAACACCTTCCTGTGTACTAGTCAGCCCAGACAGCAACACATGACCCTGGCCCGGCCTTAGGCACAGACCTGGGATCAGCACAGACAACAACACATGACCCTAACCTGGCCCGGCCTTAGGCACAGACCTGGGATCAGCACAGACAACAACACATGACCCTAACCTGGCACCAGGCACAGACCTGGGATCAGCCCAGACAGCAACACACGACCCTGGCCCGGCCCCAGGCACAGACCTGGGATCAGCCCAGACAGCAACACATGACCCTGGCCTGGCCCCAGGCACAGACCTGGGATCAGCCCAGACTCCGTAATCTTAGTAAGCATTCTGACAGACAGATGGACGTAAGAACAGGCAGGCAGACAGGCAGGCAGACAGACAGACAAGCAGACAGACAGACAGACAAGCAGACAGGCAGACAGGCAGGCACAAACAGGTAACTATACAAACAGGCAGACAGACAGAATGGGAGACAGACAGGGAGAGAGAGACAGACAGACAGACAGGGAGAGAGAGGCAGACAGACAGGCAGAGAGAGAGAGAGACAGGCAGACAGACAGGGAGAGAGACAGGGAGAGAGAGGCATACAGACAGGCAGAGAGAGAGACAGACAGGAAAAAGAAAGAAGAGTATGAAAACCTTAGTCTTGCTTCCTCGTTCCTGTTGTGTCTAAGCCCTCCTAATGGAATCACTAATCACTATCTAAGCTTGAGATGAGATACGGGCAGGTGCGCTAATCATACTCTCTCTCACACACACACACACACACACACACACACACACACACAGCAATTGTGACCTCTGCAAACAGACAGGGAGGCATGCAGGTGGGCTGACGGACAGGCCTGGACGCTAACCACCCAAGAGGACAAAGATCTTAGGCTCACTTCCTCGTTGCAGTTGTGCCATTTAGTCTGAGCCCTCCTAATGGAATCACAAATCACTTTTTATCTGACGCAGGCACCTACACACATCACGCGCACACACACACACACACGTACATGCACACAGTAATTGTACACACAACAAGTGTGACCTCTTAAATCACAGCTCCGCCCCTCCCCTCTCTTAACCCTTGTGTTATCTTCGGGTCATTCTGACCCATCAGTCATTGTGACCCACCGTCGTATTGCGACAAATTTACCGCATACAAAGACAAAGTGAAGCATTTTCTTTTAACAGCTAGGCTGTCTCAGACCCCCCACATTGCAAAGGTTAAAAGAAAATTATTTTAATTTGTTTTTGTATTGGGTAAAATTGGGTAAACACAACGATGGTTCGTTATGAACCTTTGGGTCATGTGACCCGAAGGCAGCACGAGGGTTAAGTGTTGCCAATTTTCTGCGTGCTGCATTATGAATGACAGCCCATATGCCTGCGGGGGGGGGGGCTTATGTGAATAACAAAGAAACACAGACGGTCTTGTTCTCTCTCCTTCTCTTCAATCTGACACGTTTTGATCTTGAGAAACTCTCCACTTTTCCGACGAGATGGAGAGACGGTTTCCAAAGAGTCGAGTTTCATCCCAGAACTGCTCCCAGTGGTTCCTCCTGCTGTCAGATCTGGAGGAGGAGGGGGAGGAAGAGGAGGGGGCGGAGAAGGAGGAGGAAGAGGAGGGGGATGAGCCAGGACGGGGTGATGATTGACAGCGGCTTGTCCCTCTTCGTTAACAACCGAAGAGGGACAAGTATTGTACCGGAGTATACAACTCCGGTACAATATAACTAGTGTCAAGTGTTCTTAAAATACCATATGATCAGCAGATATCACAAGATATCCCTTTGGCAACACAACATGAAGGACTTACCCTGCTGATGGGTTCATGAACACACACTGGTAATATAATATGCTATCTCATAAAGATTGCCTGTTGTCAATATGGAAAATAGGACCTAGCTTTTGAATAGCTGCAAATGTTCATCCGAGTCAAATTATGCGAATAAACCCTGTTCTGTCTGGGACGCATACTAGGAGGCTGTGTACGACAGTACAGGCCCTGGGTGAGAGACAGTACAACATGTGTCTGAGCGTGTGTGAGCGTGTGTGTGTGTACTCCTGCTCTCCCAAGTGGCAGCTCCAAGTCTAACAGGAAACACAGAGCTGACAGAGAGTTGTCCCAAGAGGAGGAAAACATTACTGTACAGCGTCAACATGTCTTAAATCATTAAGACCGTGTGTGTGTGTGTAATCCTCTAATGATGTCCCAGCACTTTAGAGCGGGTTCATTTAATCTCACCCGAGAGACAGCCAGGACAGGAAGCTCTCGGTTAACGTCTCCTAGGAGACCAGGTAGAAGTCTCAGCACTCTGACACACACACACACACACTCAAACACTCACACACTGGAACACACACATACACTGGAACACACACAAACTGGAGCACACACATGCACAATCAAACACACACACAATCCAACAAACACTGGAGCACACACATGCACAAAAAAATGATGAATCATGTTGGAGCAGACTGCTGCAGACTTGTGTTATTGTGTTATGTCTCCTGTAGTGTCAAAACATATTTCCTGCTGTTTGAACCCGTGGCTGAGTTTTCTTTGCCGATGTTCTGAGTCCAGACGGTCAACACACACACACGCACAGGGTTACCAGGTGTACAGTTGGGGGTGAGGGGTTGCAAGACTTCATTTCCCAGCATGCCTCACAGCTGTCAGCTAGAGGGGGGTCACAGCTGTGACCATTTCACGGGGTGTTTGGGACAGAACAGGGGCAGATGGGGGGGTGGGTGAAGGTGGGGAGGGGGGGGTAGGAGGGGGGAGGGGTGAAGGTGGGGGGGGGGTGAAGGAGGCTACAGGGCTCTGGTTCCTCCTGGATCTTCTGTTGTCTGTGGGGGGGGGGGGGGGGTTCTCCAGCTTTTGTTCTCCAGCTGTCCCAACCCTCCCTCTCCCTCCCTCTCTCTTCCCCCTCCATCCCCACCTCCCTCCCTCTCATTCTCTCTCACTGAGCCATATTGAACCAGTCTTGACTTGATGGCCTATTTGAGTCCCTTATATAACACATCACTGTTTCCCTGTAGCCTCGCTACACCCTCACCCCTCCCCTCCTCTCGTAAAGTTTGTGGGGGGAGGGGGTGACTGGTGGTAGACGGATGGAAGGAGGAGGAGGCAGGAGAGGAGGGGTGAGGGGGCGGGAGAGGAGGAGGAGGAAATGGGATAAGAGCAGAGGAGGGAGGGAAAGGGAGGAAGGAGAAAGGGCTGTGCTGGGATTCTGGCAGAATGTGCCGTTGCCAAGGGAACCGCTCGGTTGTGAAAGCTTTCCCTTTCTCTCTTTCTTTCCCCCCAGTATCTGTCTTACATTCACCACCTCTGTATCTCTCCCTCTCTGTCTGTCTGGAAATAGGCTACATATATTTCTCCCTCTTTCTTTCTCTCTTTCTCTATATCTTTCTGGTTGAAAGAACAAGGGAAGAGAAGGGAAGAGAGAGAGAGAGAGAGAGAGAGAGAGAGAGAGAGAGAGAGAGAGAGAGAGAGAGAGAGATGAAAGGAAGAGAGGCACTCATATACATTGGAAGAGAGAACTTTGGAACTTCCATACACTGGCAATGCGTCAGTGTAGTCTCTGTAGCCTTTATGGACGTGTAGCCTATCTAGGCTAAGTAGGTTCTATGTGTGGCATATCTAGTCTATTTGTGAAGTCTGCGTGTAGTTTATCTGTATATGAAGCTACATACACACACTCACATCTCAGTGAACACCAGGCAGAACGAATAGGTGATGTATTAGAGAGGAGGTGTAGGTCTGCGCTGTGTGTGTGTGTGCTTTGCATACACGTATTGGATGGTGTGTTTGTTTTACCTGTGTGTGTTTTCTTTGTGTGTGTGTGTGTCAGCATGGTGATGATAAGCCTACTTGTGTGGGGGTTACACTAGCCTTCAAGTCAGCAGGCTCAGTGGAGAAGACCAGGCCGATGGGGGGGTTAGGGAGGGCGGGTGAGGGAGGGGAGGGGGGTTGTCGGAGCTGACAGCCAGCCTCTATAAATAAATCGTGCTCCTTGGGAGGGAGGGGGGGGGGGGTAGGAGGCGGGGGGTGGATATCCTGCCTCTCTCAGTCACATGAGTCACCAGACACATGCAGAGTCACTGTGGCTCCTCTCCTCTCAGCCAGTCACCTGCCAGGGTGCAGTCATGTGACACAACATGCCTGCCTCTCTCTCACAGCGTGTGACGACCTCTCTCTCTCTATCTGTCTCTCTCTGTCTCTCTGTCTCTCTCTCTCTCTCTCTATCTGTCTCTCTCTGTCTCTCTCTCTCTCTCTCTCTCTCTCTCTCTCTCTCTCTCTCTCTCTCTCCGTCTCTGTCTCTCTCTCTCTCTCTCTCTCTCTCTCTCTCTCTCTCTCTCTCTGTCTCTCTCTCTCTCTCTCTCTCTCTCTCTCTCTCTCTCTGTCTCTCTCTCTCTGTCTCTCTGTATCTCTCTGTCTGAAGAGGGAGAGAGTCAGAATGAGCACGAACAACAGGAGAGATAGAACGAGAAAGAGAATTAAGGAGGGAGAGAGAGATACATAAAGGACTTCAGAGAGAAAGAAAGAACCAGAGATGGATGAGAATATCGGAAGTGTTCTCAAAAGCACCTCAAAAGGGTCTAGCAAGTGTGTGTGTGTAACCTGAGTGACAGGTGATTCAGGCGTGTCAGTCGCCCTTTCACTTTCTTGTCTCGGGTTACCGTGGTGATGGAGGGAAGTGTGGCCAGTCGGCTGCCTCCTGGATTTGTGTGTGTCCGTGTAGGTGTGTGTTTCTCTCAGGTGTGTGTGCGCGTGCGTGAGTGTGTGTGTGTGTGTGTATGTCCTTGAGGAAGTTTAGGGGTGTGTGTGTGTGGAGGTATGCATGCATGTTATAGTGTGTGTGTGTAAAGGCGTATGTGCATACATGCGAGAGTGTGTGTGGAGGTGCATGTTATAGTGTGTGTGTATGTTATATTGTGTGTGTGTGTGTATGTTATATTGTGTGTGTATGTTATATTGTGTGTGTGTGTGTGTGTATGTTATATTGTGTGTGTATGTTATATTGTGTGTGTGTGTATGTTATATTGTGTGTGTGTGTGTTATATTGTGTGTGTGTGTGTGTGTATGTTATATTGTGTGTGTGTGTGTATGTTATATTGTGTGTGTGTGTGTGTGTATGTTATATTGTGTGTGTGTGTGTATGTTATATTGTGTGTGTGTGTGTATGTTATATTGTGTGTGTGTGTTATATTGTGTGTGTGTGTGTATGTTATATTGTGTGTGTGTGTATGTTATATTGTGTGTGTGTGTGTATGTTATATTGTGTGTGTGTGTGTATGTTATATTGTGTGTGTGTGTGTATGTTATATTGTGTGTGTGTGTGTATGTTATATTGTGTGTGTGTGTGTGTGTATGTTATATTGTGTGTGTGTGTGTATGTTATATTGTGTGTGTGTGTGTATGTTATATTGTGTGTGTGTGTGTATGTTATATTGTGTGTGTATGTTATATTGTGTGTGTGTGTGTGTGTGTGTGTTATATTGTGTGTATGGCTGTGGCTCCTCTGTCACAGAGGAAAGATAAGGAGTAGAGCTCTGGTTTCTCTCTGGCAGCAGAGTGGAGATCAGCTTCAGTCCTCCAGGCTAGGGTTCCGCTCGTCTCCTCCAGCACAGCCTCACAGGGTCCTGGGTTCTAGGGAGAACCGGCTGAAAAGGACGGGAGGGGGGGGGAGGGTTAGGGGTTGAGACAAAGCACGGCCCCCTGGGAAATGTCTTCTTCTCTTCTCATGATGGGGTCACTGGAGTTCACACACACACTCACACACACACACACTCACACACACACTCAGTCACACAGTCACAGACATGCAGTACCACAGGAAACCACTCTCTCTTTTTGTCTTCCTGTGTTTTCTTCTGGCAAAGCGAACCATAAACGGACACGAAGAGATTTACCCAAGAGGGCTTTCTCCAGCTGTCACTCATCTCCCACAGGTCACATGGTAGCCCTTGTAGATCCCGCCCCCGTCTCAAACAGACGATTTTTATTGGCTAGAGAATGACTTCTATTAGCGGTTTCCACTGCGTCTTTACATAATGCTGCTACGAGCTCAACATTTCAAAGCCTATATTTCCAAACGAGAGTAGCTGACTTCTGGAGTTTCCACAAAATAACATGACAATAACAACAGAGTTTCTGCACATGAAGCATATTTCCTAAGTGCGCTTCCCTCTTCCTCTAGTCTCCTCGGCGCTCTGTCTTTCTGTTTGGTGTCGTTCGTCCCCCTCACCTCACCTCTCTGTCTTTCTGTTTGGTGTCGTCCGTCCCCCTCACCTCACCTCTGTCTTTCTGTTTGGTGTCGTTCGTCCCCCTCACCTCACCTCTCTGTCTTTCTGTTTGGTGTCGTTCGTCCCCCTCACCTCACCTCTGTCTTTCTGTTTGGTGTCGTTCGTCCCCCTCACCTCACCTCTCTGTCTTTCTGTTTGGTGTCGTCCGTCCCCCTCACCTCACCTCTGTCTTTCTGTTTGGTGTCGTTCGTCCCCCTCACCTCACCTCTCTGTCTTTCTGTTTGGTGTCGTCCGTCCCCCTCACCTCACCTCTGTCTTTCTGTTTGGTGTCGTTCGTCCCCCTCACCTCACCGCTCTGTCTTTCTGTTTGGTGTCGTTCGTCCCGCAGCCTTTCGGAGAGCGGTGCAGCCTGCAGCCCAGAGATACAGCCAAGATGCCAGAGAGTGCGTGGAAGCTGGTCTTCTACTCCATGTCCTGGTCCTACAGCACCTACCTGCTGTTCTTCTCAGACTACACCTTCTTCCACAACCCCCCCTCTGTCTTCTACGGTAAGGTTGGAAGGGGTGGGGGTTGGGTGGGGTTGAGGTGAGGTTAGGGCTGGGTTGAGTTAGGGTAAAAGACGTGATGTGTGGGTTGGGAGTAAGGATTAGGATGGGGTCAGGTTAGGTCGGGTTGTTTAAGGTTTCGAAAGGGTTGGGTTACGTTTAAGGGCAGGTTGAGGTTGAGTCGGGTGAAGCAACGTTAGGTTTCACTATGTTAGGTAAACACAGGCTTCGATAAGACAGGAGAGGCTGGGACCCAGAGAAGTGTGGCTTATTGATTACACCGATTGATATTATCGAATTTGTCACCTCTCCTTGACAGAGATTCATATCCTGCCTCCGTCTGTCTTAGCCTGGTCTGTCTCTCTCAAAGAAGGTCAGATTCCCCAGTGCAGCAGAATGCAGATGTATTTGTTTGAGTTGTCCAAATGCAAATCACTTGGATCTCTGGATGACAGACTGCATTTTGACTGTCTGGGGGCAGGGTTAGCTAGGCGGCCATGGTATGTGCTGAGTTGGGCGTGCTGTACCCATATGCACAGCAGCTTTGACCAGCAACCAGCGGGTGTGTCTCAATAGTTACAGAATGCCCTTTGCCCTGTTTTTCCTACCAGGAGAGTGAGAAACTGGGTAGGAGGGGTGTCGAAACTGTTTCTTCTTTCTTCACTAAGAAGTGGCGGTGAAGAGGAGGATGGAAGGAAGCTAGTCTAGAGTATTGAGACTCGTCCTCCTTCTTAAGTTCTGACCGCAGCCTCTAAACACAGTGACTTTTATTACTCCTATTCAAATGGCTTATTTGTGTTTTATATGTTGATATTTGCATGATTTGATTAGTTGAACTGAAGTGGCCAGCATGATCTGGCACATGCCTGAACACTAAACGTGCCCAGTCCTCCCCCCATCCCTCCCCCCATCCCTCCGCCCCCCTCGCCCCACGCCTCCAACTGTCAAAACACATTGTTTTCACACTATATAAACCGACAAACCGTCTTTCATCCCTAATTGGAGGAGTCAGATGGCTGAGCGGTTAGGGAATCGGGCTAGTAATCAGAAGGTTGCCAGATCGATTCCCAGCCGTGCAAAAATGACATTGTGTCCTTGGGCAAGGCACTTCACCCTACTTGCCTCGGGGGAATGTCCCTGTACTTACTGTAAGTCGCTCTGGATTAGAGCGTCTGCTAAATGACTAAATGTAAATGTAAATTGACCTCAAATGGTCTGTGGTCGGCCATCGCTCTGCTGTACGGCCCTGCACAGCCTGTCTCATGGTTAGGTGTGTCAGGTGTTTGGTTTGTGTCCATCTCCATCTCCCTTATTGCAGCTGATAATATCCCATAATAGGCCATCATTGGTCGTGTGAGAGGCTCACCACCTCTCAGGCCTGAGCAGAGAGAGAGAGAGAGACAGAGAGAGAGAGAGAGAGATGAAAGGGAGATGAAAGGGAGAGAGGCACTCATATATATTGGAGGAGAGGGGGAGGGAAGTGGTATATCGATAGGAGAGAGAGAGGGGAGAGGGGGAGTGAGAGAAAAGTAAGAGGAGAGGAGAGAGAGGGGCAAGTGAGAGGAGAGAGGCAAGAAAGGAGAGAGATGGGCGAGTGAGAGAGGAGAGAGGCAAGAAAGGAGAGAGAGGGGCGAGAGAGAGGAGAGAGGCAAGAAAGGAGAGAGAGGAGAGAGGCAAGAAAGGAAAGAGAGGGGCGAGTGAGAGAGGAGAGACAAGAAAGGAGAGAGAGGGGCGAGTGAGAGAGGAGAGAGAGGGCTCCGATTCCTTCAGTACTCTCATCTCCCTTCCGTTGCAGCCAGCAGAGGATTGTACCTCTCAATCTTTAATGATGGAAACGTCTGATCAATAAACATAACCCTGTGTAACTCCATCCCAGTCGGGCAAGTTTGGGCAAGTCGCCCAAACTCCTGAGAGAAAGTTTCCGTCCACCTGTCTGTCTCATTTGTCTGTCTCGTCTGTCTGATCTGTCTGTCTGTCTGATTTGTCTGTCTGTCTGTCTGTCTGATCTGTCTGTCTGTCTGTCTGATCTGTCTGTCTGATCTGTCTGTCTGATCTGTTGCAGAGGTGCCTGAAATACTTTTGACCTGACTTCTTGTCTGTCCTCTACAACCTGATACTCTGCTCTGCTCCCCTCTCCTCTCCTCTCTTCTCCTCTCCTCCCCTGACTGGCTAGGCTATGCTAAGCTAGGCCAGAACTCAACCTGACTGGCTATGCTAAGCTAGGCTAGGCCAGAACTCAACCTGACTGGCTATGCTAAGCTAGGCTAGGCCAGAACTCAACCTGACTGGCTATGCTAAGCTAAGCTAGGCCAGAACTCAACCTGACTGGCTATGCTAAGCTAGGCTAGGCCAGAACTCAACCTGACTGGCTATGCTAAGCTAAGCTAGGCCAGAACTCAACCTGACTGGCTATGCTAAGCTAAGCTAGGCCAGAACTCAACCTGACTGGCTATGCTAAGCTAAGCTAGGCCAGAACTCAACCTGACTGGCTATGCTAAGCTAGGCTAGGCCAGAACTCAACCTGACTGGCTATGCTAAGCTAAGCTAGGCCAGAACTCAACCTGACTGGCTATGCTAAGCTAAGCTAGGCCAGAACTCAACCTGACTGGCTATGCTAAGCTAAGCTAGGCCAGAACTCAACCTGACTGGCTATGCTAAGCTAGGCTAGGCCAGAACTCAACCTGACTGGCTATGCTAAGCTAAGCTAGGCCAGAACTCAACCTGACTGGCTATGCTAAGCTAAGCTAGGCCAGAACTCAACCTGACTGGCTATGCTAAGCTAGGCTAGGTCTGCATACTGAGACCTGTGTGTGTGTGTGTGTGTGACTGAGAGGGTTAGTGTGTGTGTGTGACTCCAGCCCTAACCTGTGTCTCTCCTGTCAGACTGGAAGAGTGGCATGACGGTGCCGGTGGACATCGCCATCGCCTACCTGATCCAGGGCAGTTTCTATGGACACTCCATCTACGCCACGGTCTACATGGACGCCTGGAGGAAAGACTCCACCGTCATGGTGGTTCACCACGTCATCACCCTGGCCCTCATCACCTTCTCATACGCCTTCAGGTAGAGACCCCCCCACTTCCCCCTCCTCATCCAGCCTCACCTTTCTCCATCCAGCCGTTTTACCTCACGCATTCTCACCACACCTGTATGTGTGTGGGTTGTGTGTGTGTCTGTGTGTGTGCAGAATGCTCATCCTCTCCGTATAAGCCTTTGTGCGGTAGGGAACGTGGTCCTCAAACGACCGCGGTGTCCTTACACAGACACACTTGGGTCTTCTCTGCTCTGTGGAGACTCCACACAGCAGGGTTCCACCGAAACACAATTCCAGGTACGGCATGTACCACCAGGAACCACAGAACGTTCTGAGAAGGTGTGTGTGTGTGTGTTTTCCCTTCCCCAGATACCACAACGTGGGGGTGCTGGTCCTGTTCCTCCACGACATCAACGACATCCAGCTGGAGTTCACCAAGCTGAACGTGTACTTCAAGACGCGGGGGGGAGGGTACTACCTGGTGCACGACATCCTGTCCAACATGGGCTCTGTCAGCTTCAGCATCACCTGGTGGGGCCCTGCTCACACACACCTGGAAACACACACACACCTGGAAAAACACACACACACACATATCCCTACAAGTCAGCACACAAATTCACACGCAAACAAGCATGCACCCGCACTGCACATACATAGAGACTGGTGGTAGACATGAGGGAGTTTAATCTGACCCGACCCCCCCCCCCCCGGCCTTTTCTCCTCCAGGTTCTGGTTCCGGCTCTACTGGTTCCCCCTCAAGGTTCTCTACGCCACCTGCGTCCACAGTCTACAGTCCGTGCCCAACATTCCCTTCTACTTCTTCTTCAACTGTCTCCTCCTCTCCCTGCTGCTGATGAACGTGTACTGGTTCCTGGTGAGTCACCCCCTCGTCCCCCCCCCCTCGCCCCCCTCCCTCCCAGCCCCGTCAGACTTATTTAATGCCTCCACCACATCCTTTTGCTTCGCCCAATTAAATAACAAGGTTAAATTAGGTTTTTGTTTCAACGCAAAGATGGGCGTTCATCACAGTCGATTTTTAAAGCTGATCTGTGTCACAAACCGTCTAAGACCTGTCACCTTCTACCCCCTGTGTGTGTGTGCGTGTGTATGGTGTGTGTGTGGTGTGTGTGTGTGTGCGTGGTGTGTGTGTGCAGTACATCGTGCTGTTCGTGGTGAAGGTGCTGACAGGCCAGATGACGGAGGTGAACGACGTGAGGGAGTACGAGGACGAGGAGAGCGCCCAGCGAGCAGCTGCCATCGCGGCCAGGGCCTCCGCCCTGCTCAACGGGGCGCCCGAGGATGACGATGCTGGACATCGCATCTCTGCCCAGGGGTGAGGAGAGAGACCACACACACACACACACACACACACACACACATCTCTGCCCAGGGGTGAGGAGAGCGACCACACACACACACACACACAAACCTGATACTTCCTCTGTTGAGAGTGCCTCATCATGTCCCCTAGTGTTATCTAGGACCAGCATGGACCTGTCATCTGTGTGTGTGTGTGTGTGTGTGTGTGTGTGTGTGTGTGTGTGTGTGTGCAGACAGATGTGTGTGTGAGGTGAAAAAAGTATCAGTGCCTTTACGTCTGTTAGGTCATTCTAATCCTAGTACACACACACACACACACACACACACAAGGAACTCCTCCCCCTCGCCGCATGTCACTATAATCTCAGATGTGCTTCATCAGCACACCGCTGCCCTGATCCTCTTCAGACCAGCCTCAACCACACACACACACAGAGATGCTCCCAGTGTTGGGTAACTATCCCTGATAGATAAACAGATAGGATCAAAGACGCTCCAGGGAGCAGATATGGGTTGGTGTGATTGGAAGGTCCATGTGGCCTCCATGTTATCGCCTGGCCTTGAACATTAGTTCTGTATCTGATACTACACGGTAATCGCTCAAAACCTTGACGAGGGGCAATCTCTTTCTCTTTCCCTCCCTCCCCCCCCTCCCTCCCCCCCCCCTCCCTCCCCCCCTCACACAGGAAACACGTGCAGAATGGGGTCACCAAGGAGAAGCATCTATAACGACCTCCCAGCTGCCCCCTACTGGCGCCTCACCATGAACGCAGCAACACCGGTTTCACTAGCTTGTTCCACACTCGGTTCCAGGTGACAAGGGGGCCGTACCAGGGCCACAAACAAGCTGACGCAAACAAGCTAACACAAACAAGCTAACACATCACCATGGTGACGTGTTTGTCACCTTGTTTTCATTCTCATCCTCGGTCGGTTCGTGTGTTTTTTTAAACGTTTTTATTTGGTTCGAGTTCAGCACTGTGAATGTTCTTTTTAGGCGACCTAGGTCTAGTATCAACATTAACGTTTCACAGGAAAACAGTTTGTCCGCGCCAACGTCCTAGGGTAGGCTTGTAAGACGTGTCACCACCATAACAGCCCTCTCACGGACTGACAAACACAGACAGACAGACACACACAGACAGACACACAGACAGACAGACAGACAGACACACACACATACATACATACATACATACATACATACATACATACATACATACATACATACAGACAGACACACACACACACACACACACAGACAGACACACACACACACACACACACACACACACACACACACACACACACACACACAGACAGACAGACACACATACATACACACACACAGACAGACACAGACAAACATTGATTCTGTAGACATACAGGGCCAGACCACGATAGGAAACTTGAACATGCTGGAATAGAACGTGTTTGTAGTCACTTGCCACTGTCTCCATAGGGACCAGGGACCTGAACTGGATTCAGGAACCTCTGTCCTCTACAGCCTAATATGGGCGCTGTTTCCTCCCTTGCGCTCTAGATCGTGCGACCTAAAGAGTAGGACTCTGATCAGGAAGTGACGTATAATTACCCTTAACGTCCACCGGGGGGGGCGTGAGGGGGCACAGGAATGTGCAGGGGAATGGTCTCGTTTTCACAACATGGATTGACTTTCATATCATTGCAAAGATCGATAGCAATCTCACTTGACATCCCTCCTTCCATCCTTCATTCCTTCCTTCCTTCCATCCCTTCCTCCAGCCTAGCCGGCCTGACCTGCGTCTTGTTGACAGCCTCGTCGATGTAGGGGGTTGATGCGTTTTGTAAATGTGAAGGACTGTGGTGTTAAGGGAAACGTTTCGCTTTTCTTTTTGGTCCTCTCACCTTTGTTTTTACTTTTTTTTATTAGATTTATTATTATCTTTGCTGTTGATACGTAGGCATTGGAAAAATTTGCTCGCATTCCTGTATGGAAAATAACGCTGTCACAATATCTGTTTGTATAGCATCTGTTGTTGCACTGATATGATAGCAGACAAGCTGACTGCTGGTTTAATGACAGCATATAGCTGAAATTGATTGACTGGGTTGTCTATCATCCTTATTGATTATGTTGAAAAACACATGGAATTGACTGAAAACCAATATGGGGGTTTTAAGGTTTAGTGATCATGTGAGAAAATGGCCCTTAAGTTGTGTAAAGATAAAAATCCAATAAGGTTAAAAGAAAACATATATATGCACATAATGGTATTCAGGAATGCATGACATTGGAATGGTTTTGGACTTATGCTATGAAGCCGTCTTAAAAACACAAAAGAAGAAAACAAAAATTATACTATTAGCTACGTAATCTTAACTTCTGTCAGCGTGCTGAACTCATCTTCAAAGGGAACTACTCATTCACACTGCTGCCACGCGCAAGTATGCTCACACACACACACACACACACACACAGTCACACACATGAATACTCATACACACATGCCCTACACATCTAAGTGTACACACACACACACTCAGTCCATTCCTGACTGCCCATCCTTCTCCTCACTGCATTACAATGTGCTCCTCATGGATGCGTGTGTGTGTGAGAGAGCGGCAGCACTCCAGTCATTTTTTGCTGGTCAAAAGGGGTGCAGACCTTCCTTCTCGATCAAATTCAAGCTCTTGTGATGAAGAACAGCATGCTTGTGCTTGAACAGGCCACAGATGTTGTCCACGCTCGCTCACTTGTCGCCCGCTCGGCGATCGGGAGTCCTTGTTAGTCCGAGGACGTGCTTCCAACACTCTCCTGCTAACTGGCTAGCAACCACAAAGCCGGGGACGTAACTAGCTTCGATTTTTCATTAGACATTATTGTTGTTGTTATTATTATTGATATTATCATCATCATCGTTTTTTTTTGTTTTTTTTTTTGGAATTGCTGCTGTTTCTGAGAACACTGTTTGTAGACGGATTATGATATGTATATTCCTTCCCTCCGTGTGTGGGTGAAACCGGGGTCAGGCTGTTTCCAGAACAGTTGGGGCGCACTTGATTTAGATCAGACAGGACAATAAAACCAACAAATCCGTCTCTGAAGGGTAAATCAAGCGCATCCCAACTTGTTTCAGACGGCAGACCCAAGTGTGATGTAAGTGGTTAGTAACCGTATGTAAAGACACGGAAGACCGCAGAAGTAGATCGAAGACCACACGGATCGTAGCCTAACCCCTCCGATGGGTCAGAAGAGCCCTGATTTTTTAATTCCCCATTATTACTTCTTTACACATCTCATCTGAATATTACTGATTTCATGTGGCAGGGGATGGTGTCAGCTATCCAGTAATGTTCTATCAGACAATACATCAATAACCAACAGGAGGGTGTTTTGGAGTTTCCTGATGTGGCTGTTTTGTCAAAACATTTCACACACCCCAAGCTCTGCCCTAAGTGGAGTGAACTTTGACCTTTTCCTTGCTAAAATGTGTGTTGTGGGATCATATGCTGGTCATGTTGTCAAAAAAACTTTGTCTTCAATTGAGTCTTCCCTTCTGAAGAACAACTCCCCAACACAAGGTAGTTCTGATGGAGGTTGTTGCGATGCGTGTGGTCTCCAGGTTGCTATGGTAGCGTCCATGAAAGTGCGCGTGTGAGTTCTATCCATCTCTGCCCCGCTGTCTCCCAGTCTGTCTCTACGCAGACAACATGCACATTGGAAATGTGAGGTGAAACTACTCACACCAAATTAAACAGTTAAACTCCCGCTTGAGAAATTATGTTTTTTTTGTTGTTCTTGTTTGAACGGGGAAAATAACACTGAAATTGTGTAATAATAGTTAGTAGTTATCGAGCTTTCTTGCGATACAGATTTGGCAGTTCTTTTCTTCAGCATTGAATACAAACGTACTTTATGTCGACTTGATGAGGTTTAAAAAAAAAAGGAAAAAAAGAAAGTGGAAACATGCTGAGAGGAAGTACGACGCTATGCATTTCCTGTTTGGTAGTGTGTATTTAATGCTTTGAGAATGTGCCAAAATGTTGACCAAATCACCAAGAAGTGTTCTGGAACCTACATGGTGATAGACTAGTGAGGGAGGGAGAGGTAGTAATTAAGGGGCACGGGCCCTGCAGGTATTTCTGACAAATTGCACTGTAATTTATTACTATTATTTTTATTGTTCTTGAGTAAAAACTAGGAAATAAGGGAGAATTTGGGAAATGGGGATTTTTATGAATTTCTGGAAGTGAAGAATCAAATTAAGTATGACGTGAATCTTTTTAATTCGAAAGTTGTATTTGAAGAATCATGTTTTGTTGGACCACTGACATTGTTGTTAGGTCTACCATTGCCCCACTGGTCTCACGATAAGAGTTTCAATCAGACCGCTTTCTAAACCGGACCACCAGATAACCACAGGTACTTTGCCCTTTTTGTAATACAATTTTAGTAATTTCATTCAACCAGTGTTATCATGTTTTTTTTTCCCATAAAATAAAACATGTAAATTGCAAAAGAAAGATCTGGAGTCCAAGAATTCTTTCAACAAATAAGACGTATTTGTTTATTCATGTTCAATGTCATGTTGAATGAGATCAGGTGTTTGTGGAGCAGGCACAACAGCCAGAGCTGGAACAAGTACAACATGAGGGGCTGGCAGGGCCTCAGTGACCAACATAAGACGAGGGGTTATATCAGTGCATAAGTCAGCATCTTCAGCTGCAATAAATTAAAACTTGAGTTTTCTCAGTCCCCCCAGCAGGATGTGGGCTGGATGTGGCACTGGATCGATCAGGAGAATCTGGCCAGTCCATTAAAATTGTACAATGCAACAGCAGGTGTCTATAAGGCCCCCACAATAATGTTTGTGTTACTGGATAAGACTAACCACAAACACACCCAGTGTAACCTTCCCTTGACTGGGATTCAATCAAACGCTCATGGCGGTCTTTCAGCAAATTTACATTTCCTTATCTTCAAAAGATACACCTGCACCAAACAAGCAGAACTCTCCTGTGATCATATATATACACATATATATATATTAAACTGATACAATGAAATGTATTTAATTGTGTGTATTTTTGTGGTAATGGGCCACCATGTGGTTTGATTGGACCCCAGACTTCCATGACGACCAGTCCAGGGTTAGTCCAGGTCAGTTTAAGTGCTGCTCCAAAAGGTCACTATCAGTCAGTACGCTTCTCCCCTCTCCTCCCCCCACATCCCCCACTCCGTGTCAGCAGGTTTGTGCTCGACAGCGGGGGGGCAGCGAGGCGGGGGGGAGGTAGGGGGGGAAGTTGTTTCTAAATTGCTTGACATGTGGATATGGCACAAACAAGTCAAAGTGTGGCCAAGGACATGTTTAGATAAAAACAGGATGGGGGGGAAGGGGACATGTTGGAATGTAGACCTCGTACTGGTCTGTGGGTTAACCCTTGTGCTGCCTTCGGGTCACATGACCCAAAGGTTCATAACGAACCATCGTTGTGTTTACCCAATATTACCCAATACAAAAACAAATATTTTTATTTTAACCTTCGCAATGTGGGGGGGTCTGAGACAGCCCAACGGTTAAAAGAAAATGCTTCACTTTGTTTTTGTATGCGGTAAAGTTGTCGCAATACGACGGTGGGTCACAATGACTGATGGGTCAGAATGACCCGAAGATAACACAAGGGTTAAAGAGGATGAAGTCTACGAACCGGTGGTCGGCTGATCTGGAGTAAATCTTGAGAAATCTAAGCAAGTCACACATCAAGTCACACGTCAAGTCACACACAATAACTAGCTAACGTATCTAAGAAGCGGTGGAAAAGGACGTATTTATCAAATAAAACAATTTTTATCTTTGTATTCATCCGTTTCTGGATGCAATGTCATAACCACTTTACTGTCCTGCTGAGGCTGAGAGACAAGGCAGTGAGTCATCGACGCACTAGTTCACATTACATTTCAATTAGAGTAAACATCTTAGATTAATTTTAGATTAGACTGGGGCAAAGGTCATATAAAAAGGCATGTCATTATGGAAGCCAAATATGCAGACCATTCATTCAGACAGAGGACGAGAACACGACAGTAGAGATGTGATGGCCAAATAGCATTAGACATTTCTTTTAAAAAGTTATTAATTTAGTTTGACCCTGGCTGAAGAAGCTGAACTGAGGGTTTCAACGTATGAGGGCTTGGCCTCTGGTTTAGTTTAATCATGCACGGGTCAAAGTATTTAAAAGGAATTCAACTACTATTTCTGTAGTATGTCTGGTGGTAATGCTGTTGGGTGAAAAGGTGAAGAATCATAGAAGGAACTCTGATGGATCAGTCGACAGGACACTAGACTGGCTGGCACAAAGAGAAAGAGAGAGAATTGTTTTGACATTGTTTCATTTTCAGAGAGGGAAGAAAGAAAAGGCGATTTGTAGACAGAGAGAGGGAGAGATCTGCACGTTCAGAGTCCTGTCTGATTGGCTGGAGCTCGATGACGCTGTTTAAAGGGGCGGAGCCTGGAGGAGGTGGGAGTGGCTTAATGCTGCTTGGTCTTGGGCTGGGTGATCCTACGCACCACGCTGTAGAGGATCCCAAAGTGCTGCAAGACAAAAACAACCACATCACTTCCTGATTTCGTAACCAGAGAAACAGCACTTGCTATCACTAACTACTTTCCCGCTAACACTGTCTCTGCATCAACAGCTGCAGGGGTTTGAATCCCCTTGAACCCCCCGTGCCTAGCCAGTGCCCAGGCTCCAGCCTCACCTGTATGGCCAGGTACATGACCCCCAGGTAGGCTGCTATGCAGAGCGCCAACAGCAGGTCGAAAATGGCTGGCTTCACTCTGTTGGAAGAGATCATAACACATTTGTAGTGAGCCTTTCTTGCACTGAAAGCGCTACAGTACAGTCAAAATGACAGTCCTAAAACATAAGAACAATAAGAACAGACACAGTTAAACGAGTCTGTGCAGGAGATGAGAATCAGAGAGACTCAGCTATGGAGAGACCCGGATGAGATCAGATGATGGGAGAGATGGAGCAGGGAGATCACCCACCTGTAGGCGTTCATTGTCTGTTTGAGCTGGTCGTAGAACACAAACTCGGGGTCCCTGTGGGGAGAGAACACACACTTGTCACACACACCTCCTACACACAGACCTAAACAGATACTGGGAACTAAACCGTGGATTTACATTTAGTCATTTAGTCATTTTTTAGCAGACGCTCTTATCCAGAGCGACTTACAGGGACATTCTCCCCCGAGGCAAGTAGGGTGAAGTGCCTTGCCCAAGGACACAACTTCATTTTGCACGGCCGGGAATCGAACTGGCAACCTTCAGATTACTAGCCCGACTCCCTCACCGCTTAGCCACCTGACTCCCATTAAACTGCATCAAACACAAGACTAGGCAGGTGTGTGTCTCAGACTGTTAGTAAGAGCAGACGTAGGCATGTCTTTACCAGTGAGAAGAGAGACGGCTTTATAACCAGGTGTGTGTGTGTGTGTGCGGCCCGACTCGCTCACCTCTTGTCTGCTTTGACGTAGTGGCGGCGTACGTCCTTCAGGTGGCGCCCCAGGTGGTACTCCAGGGTACTGACCACGCTGCTGTCCTTGTCCACCAGTTGGGCTGCTCTGGGCTGGGCCGTCAGCCAATCAACTACTGACGACAGCTGATCCTCCTGTACCTGCTGGAGGAAGAGAGGGGGCGACACACACACACACACACTCACACAGTTATCAGCGTCCACTGCCCTAGAGATGCCGGACAGAGAGGCAGAGAGACACAGACAGAGAGGCAGTGTGCTGGGAGGAGAGGCAGGACAGGTCAGCCACTCACCATCTGCTCAGTGAAGATCTGCAGGTCTCCTGGAGCCCCCTAGACACACACACACACACAGTCAGTCATCCTCTCAGAAGGCCTACCAAGCTCACAGCACTGATGTTCTGCTCATCAGGTTGTTTAAGGTCATCCACACTCTGGTTAAAACTGCCAAAACAATGAGATGACACCGTGCGTGTGTGTGTGTGTGTGTGTGTGTGTGTGTGTGGGTGTGTGTGCTTGTGTGTGTGGGTACCTTCTCAGTGAGGTTGTAGATGACCCGGGCCAGAGCCTCAGCTATCAGCTTGGTGTTCCTGCCCAACTTCTGTACGTCCACATGAGGCCTGCGCAGACAGAGACCTTCGGTTATACAACGACCAAGCAGCAGATGCACACAGCAGATGCACACAGCAGCTGCACACAGCAGAGTCTGGAAGAGGAGGATGAGGGTCCGGATGGGCGGAGACCGACGGGGGGACGGGGGGGCAGGATGGTGGGGGCGGGATGGATGGAGAGGGCGGGGGTGTGGAAGGGCGGAGTCCGTCCTTGGTGGGCTGGAAGACAGGCCGTCAGATGCCAACATGGGAGGAGCGAGACCCAGACGACTGACTGCTGCACGGACAGACCAGGGTTAGGGCTCAGGTCACGATGGGTGGAGCCTGGCAGGGGATGGGTGGGACAGAGCAGTATGGTGGGGGGGGTCTGAGCGGAGGGGGGGGGGGGGGGGGTGAGAGGCATGGGGGAGGGGGGGGGGTCTACGGCGGCGGCTGCGTGAGATCAGAGGCAGCTGCAGTAACAAACCCACCCAGCAGGAGGCTCTCCTGCTCCATGGCGAGATGAGGGGGACACTGACCGCACGTCCATGATGCTGGACCGCCGCGCCTCGCGGTGGCTCGACAGGTGGGACAGCGTGAAGGCCGGCAGGCGGCGGATACCGAAGCGCTCGTGTTCCCAGGCCAGCGTGTCGTCCGCCAGGTTGATCTTCTTGTGGACCATGGAGAACTTGACCTCAGGGTACTGACTGGACGACACCTGGGGAAGGGGGAGAGGAGAGGGTGAGAGGGACAGAGAGAGAGGGAGAGACAGAGAGAGAGAGACAGAGAGACATAGAGATAGAGACAGAGAGAGACAGACAGAGAGACAGAGACAGAGAGAGACAAAAAGAGAGAGGGAAAGAGAGAGAGACAGAGAGAGACAGAGAGAGAGATAGAGAGAGAGACAGAGAGAGAGAGGGCTGGACCCTACCGTCTCCAGCTCCTTCAGCAGGGTGTGTTGGGGCGTGCCCTCCTTAGGGGGCTTGGACACGTGCAGGTGCAGGTGGTCTTCATCACCCAGGGTGTCCAGACACAAGACGAACGCAACGTTGTCCTGCAGCAGACTGGAGTCTGGGGGGACGGAGAGAAGGAGGGATCAAACAGGGGACACAGGTGCTGTGAGAGAGACAGGTGCTGTGAGACAGAGAGAGACAGGTGCTGTGTAAGAGAGAGAGACAGGTGCTGTGTAAGAGTGAGAGACAGGTGCTGTGAGAGAGAGACAGGCGCTGTGTGAGAGAGACAGGCGCTGTGTGAGAGAGAGAAACAGGTGCTGTGAGAGAGAGAGAGAGAGACAGGTGCTGTGAGAGAGAGAGAGAGAGAGAGAGAGAGACAGGTGCTGTGAGAGAGAGAGGTGCTGTGAGAGAGAGAGAGGTGCTGTGAGAGAGAGAGAGGTGCTGTGAGAGAGAGAGAGGTGCTGTGAGAGAGAGAGAGAGACAGGTGCTGTGAGAGAGAGACAGGTGCTGTGAGAGAGAGAGACAGGTGCTGTGAGAGAGAGAGACACAGGTGCTGTGAGAGAGAGAGACAGGTGCTGTGAGAGAGAGAGAGAGAGAGAGAGAGAGAGAGAGAGAGAGAGACAGGTGCTGTGAGAGAGAGACAGGTGCTGTGAGAGAGAGACAGGTGCTGTGAGAGAGAGACACAGGTGCTGTGAGAGAGAGAGACAGGTGCTGCAGGGTGGAGGTACCTGTGTGATCCAGGTTGTCCTCCAGCCAGCGCTTGGTGCCCTGGTAGTTAAACTTTCCTCCCCCTGACACAAAGAACAGCAGGTTGTACCTGAGGGACACGCCCAGGTTCAACAGGGTTAACCGGGGCTAAACAGCCCACTGACAGCATTTCCATTGAAGGCGTACAGCATTAGTGCAATTCCCACAGGCCCCATGCAAACCAAGACCATTATGAAAAATCTATAGACCGTCCAAACTGAGCACATCCTCTCCTCCTCCCCTCCCCTCAGCCCAACACACACTTAGACTGCAGTTCCTTAATAGCACCTTTCCTGAGGTAGCCCTCCACCTCACTCCCAGCTTGTATGACACACTCAAGACTCTTAAAAACACATTGACTGAGTGCAGTGAAGCACTCAGAGCCTAAATGAGGGAACGGATCCTTGTATGCTGCAAGTTATGAACTGCATCAAGAGGTAGATTCCTGTACATGTGGGATTGGGTTAGAGCTGAGTGGTGTCTGAATGTTGGAGATGGAAATAGTATAGGGATGAGTGTGTGTGTGTGTGTTGGTTATAGCTGAGTATATGTGTGTGTGTGTGTGGTATAGCTGCATGTGGGTGTGTGTCTGTGTGGTACAGCTCTCTCTGTGTGTGTTACAGCTGAGTGTGTGAGCGAGTGTGTGTTATAGTTGAGCGTGTTTGTGTGTGTGTTACAGCTGAGTTTGTGAGTGAGTGTGTGTTATAGTTCAAATCAATTCAAATCAAATTTATTTGTATAGCCCTTTTTACACGCAAGCATGTCACAGAGGGCTTCACATACGCCCATAGAACTGCCCCTCAACCAACCTAAACCCTCAAGGATATAGTTGAGTGTGTTTGTGTGCGTGTTACAGATGAGTGTGTGAGTGAGTGTGTGTTACAGATGAGTGTGTGTGTGTGTGTAGCGCTCACCCAGCATGCGTCCTCTTGTATGTATACAGTCTGGAGAAGAGACGAGCCAGTTCCAACAGCATAGACACACCACTGCCGTTAGAGTCAGCTCCGTACGACAGCCACTGCAGCGCACACACAGACACACACACACACACACGCACACACTCCCGTCACACAGCAGAACAGTAACTTCCTTCCTTGCGCCCCCTAGAGCCCTTGCATGGTTGATCCAAACACGGCTTAATCGAATCAAACTTTATTTATCTTTACAACGCGCTTCACAGAGGGAAAGGTGAGGGGGGTACAAACACTTATGTTTGACGTTCATTTCCCAGAGCGTCCCAAACAAGGACGCAGAGTGAGCGGAGCTTACCGGGGCCACGCCGAAGGAGTCATAGTGGGCCACCAGCACGATGGTGGGCAGGTCCTCCCCTCCGACCCCAGCAAGACGCCCCTGAGACAGCAGGGAGACTAGGCGGTTAGTCTGATGGCATGTGAGAGAGAGTTTGTGTGTGTGTGTGTCCTCACCTCCAGGCTAGTGATGGCCCAGTCACTAACAGCTTTGCTCTGGGCTCCACTGGTCACCATCTGGAAGCCGTTGGCCGTGGCTGTGTGAAGCAGCACTGTGGGGACGAAACAACACAACATCCAGTCTCTCAGACCTGCTCCGTCACCATGACACCCACCACCAGCTCCTCTGACTGAACACACAGGGAAGCCCCGGTCAACACGACCGCTGATAAAGTCTGATTCTGATGAGTCAAGACCTGATTGGTGGGATTTTCAAGGGCTTTGAATCATCCCATAGCCACATCTAAACCCATAGGAGGTGGGGCTTAGTGCTGGACCAGGAAGTTGTAGTGAGATGTGTGTGTGTGTGTGTGTGTGTGTGTGAGATGTGTGTGTGTGTGTGTGTATGTATAGTCTCTATAATAGATAAAGGTATCAGCTCATTCAGAGAACTTAGGACCAGACACAGTCCCTACAGATCTGATCATTCCAACAGTCCAGTCCCTCTCTGATCCGTATCAGGATGACCCCAGGCCAGGTGAGGCTGTGAGCGGCGCGGCGTGGCCTACCTTCAGCTGCAGAGGACGAGTCCTGGGACGAGGACGAGGTGAGCGTCTGGGTATAGATGGACAGCAGCTCCTCGTCCTCCAGAGCAAAGTACACAGGGACAATTGTCTCCGTGGCTAGCATCTCTGGCTCCAGCTCCATGAACTGCTGTAGAGGGGAGAGGAGAGCGGGGATGTTATAGGTGTTTAAGGGGGTGTGATCATGCGTTTTAAGGGGAGTTATAAAGTGTTTAAAAGGGTGTTGAACAGTGTTTAAGGGGGTGTTACCTGGACTATATCCTGCGGCATGGTGGACATGTTCTTGGGCAGGATGATGACCACGGCACCAGCCGACTGCCGCAAGGCCTTCTGGTACTTCTCATAGGAAAAGTCAACCAGCCGCATGATAACACAGCGACGACTTAACACCTCCGCCTCCACGCTACGAGCCTCTGTGTTGAGGATAGCGTTCCTCGTACCTGTGGACACAAGCCACAGGGTTACGAGTTTGAAGGAGTTTCGGTACACCAGAGAAAAGGGAAAAAGTAAAAGGTATAACACAGCATGACTGTGGCGAGACGGATTATATGTTGTATTATAACTGGGCTAACTTGGATTCTGGTGAGAATGGAATCTTGCCAATCAGGCGTAATATTCATAGTTTACAAATCTTGACGTAATTTAATTAGTCGTGACACCAGCCATGACACCTGTCCTGTACCGTAGCCATTGCTGTAGATTTTGACACATTGTCCAATGTCACTCTCAGACGGATGCCTAGCTAGCTAGACAACGGTACTGTAGCAGGCTGGCAACTGGTAATCTATTTTACAAAGCATTTATAAAACAGCAACAAACCTTATACTGATATTTAGATCCCTATGATTAATTAAATTATTTTGACGATAATGAATTAAAGCAAGCTGGGCAGCTAACAGATTTAAATTTAACAACAGTTAGCAATAGCCGCTAACCAGCTAGCTACTGTCACTGGATTTATACGAGTGACAGCTAACGACGTTAGCTATATACTTCTACTACGTACTACTGTACAGTGACGAATCGATCTCTATTTCAATAGGGTTCATGGTGGCCTAATGTGTGGACAGTGTTTACAACAAATGCTTGACTTCAGCGTGTCCCATAAGTTTGAAGCGATAGACATCCTTACCGTACGGTTGTCCCTGCAGGTCATATTGTTGCATGCGGTACACGGTGAATTCATGTGCCGCTTCGGCTGGAAGTGGTGACACTAAAATCAGAACCGCTGGGATAAATACAATGAAAGTCAAGGGAAACGATGACTTGAACATGTTGTCAAACACCTCACTAGCCTCTTCAAACATCTTTAACTGAGTGGTAAGTCCTAAATGAGAAGAAAAATCAAATAATCGAAGCCGTCACAACCCCCTAAAATGGACAGTTACTCTTAGCTAGCTAGATGCTACGTAGGTAGCTAGTCATTAGCAATTTACACCAGCAACCAAGCGACGAATTTTGATCTGGCGAGAACATCAACCACCTAACCGTGCATGATTGGTACAGCGGGTTCATTTTTTTCTGTAAGGGTTGCTTAAAGATCGTTATCTTCTCGATCTGTCTTTAAATTATACATATTGGCAATTAAAATCATAATTTTTGTACAGTAGTTAGTACATTTGTTTGTGATCCTTTCATTGATTAAACAATTGTTAAACAATCTGTCTCAGGTCTTTCAGGAGCCGTAAGACACCTATTTCAGTTCTTGGTAATGTTGCTTGTTCAACACTAGAGGATGCTGTTTCATTATTCCTTATTGCACATATGAAGCTGTGGCTTGTGTATGAGGTAGCCTGTTTTTGTTTAGTTCTTGTGTTAATCCTAGTCAAAGCCGTACAGGTATACATCATTACAGTTATCGTTTCTGTAGTTTTGTGCTTGTGCACAAGAGCTAGATGACAGTGTAGGCTACAATAATATCCAGGATAAGGCTACTAATAAAATACTAATTTAATTAGGTTTGTATGCATTGGTTTTACATGCAATTTCCCAAAGGGCTTCGCAGATGCCCTTTGCTGCAAAAAACATAAACATATGAAACAATCCTAAAAAATACGAGAGAGAGAGAAGAGAAAAGAGAAAGAAGAGAGAGAGAAGAGGGAGAGAGAGAGAAGAGAGAGAGAGAAGAGGGAGAGAGAGAGAAGAGGGAGAGAGAGAGAGAGAGAGAGAGAAGAGAGAGAAGAGGGAGAGAGAGATAGAAAAGAGAGAGGGAGAGAGAGAGAGAAGAGGGAGAGAGAGAGATAGAAAAGAGAGAGGGAGAGAGAGAGAAGAGGGAGCTGAAAATTGAAAGAAAGAAGCATTGTGGGGTCTTCCCCTCATACCTTGTCAGATTTACACATGCCTTCCTAAAATAGCCAAAGTCAAAGGAAATAAAGGAATAATGTGCCTAATAAATTTTAAGAGTGAAAATTATGTGAGAAATGTAAGTGAAGTCTTGGCAGGAACATATGTAGATCTGTACAATTATCCATCATCAAACAAGATGCCAACCCTTTCATCTGTGCAACAATCATCATTAAGGAGCCGAATGAATGTAAATAGATTACTGCTGTCTGAAGACCGCAGCCCCGCCAGAGTCAAGCCAAGGTGAAGGAGAGGAACAGTTATGATGTCATCTCTCGGTCTCTCTCTCTCTCTCTCTCTCTCTCTCTCTCTCTCTCTCTCTCTCTCTCTCTCTCTCTCTCTCTCTCTCTCTTCTCTTCTTTGCTCTTTCTTCCCCTCTCTTACTCCCCCCCCACATCTCTGCCCCCCCCCTTTTTAAGTGCCAGATTAATGTGGAGATGAGGCCTTGTCATCTCTCTTAATGGACCTTGGAGTCGTTATTTCCGCTGGCTGAGTAATTCTGGCCATATTCTTGTGGGGACTAGAAGCAAACAAGGCAGAACAAAACAATTAGGCGTGGCCGCACGAAATCATAGTCGTGATTTCAAATCTACTTGGAGCAATTATCAATTGGAGCTCCGCCATGAGAGAAGACCTGTCTCTTCGTATGGCAAAAGGGATTCATCAAGCAAACAGCAAGAAACCGAGCCATTAGAAGAGAAAAAGCCCCCAGAATTATAATGCGATAATATTGAATGAAACAAAAATGGACGAGGCCTAAGCTGTTGTTTGGATTCCTCACTTGAAAACAATCGCACGTTGTGCACACAAACCTTGGGTCCAACCGCATGAGACCCAGGGAACACTAATTAGACAGCTAGACACATTCTGAGTGTGTGAGGTCATAATGACCCAGATTAACCCCCTATGTCCTTTAAGAACGTCTTGAAGTCTCGAACACCTTCACTGAGTGGCCACACAATAGATGCAGTCAAGAGTTAAGAAGTAAGTACCACAGTTTAAGGGGAGGATTAGCTGGCTGCTGGTGAGTGAGTTCAGAGTATTGTGTGTGTGCAGTTCCGCGGCCCCCCCAGTCCTTCCAGCCCTCTCAACAGCCGTTTGAGCTGCACAGCGGAGCGTTTCGGCCACACAAAAAACACAGCTTGAATCGTGGAATACCAAGGAGGTATAGTAATACGGGTGTTCTCACTAAACCGAATAACCGTCTCCAACGGTCCAAGCCCATGTTGGTGACTCCTGGCCAAATGCCCCACCCCTCTGAGGAATCTCTCATAAGCAATTCTTCTATATATACGTGCCAGGCCAGGAGAACTTCCAAACTACTGATGAATGATCTTGAGATGAGAGACACAGAAATGACCGGGGGCGTCTCGGTTCTGCCCTCTCGTCTTCTTCTTCTGTCCGTCCGGCCGGATCCACGGACGCAGGATGAGTGACGAGGCTGGATATCTGCCTCGTTGTTCGATCCCACCCTTCCCGTCATTAAGGGTTGATGCCATTAACTGCATAAACAGATACGGGCAGAGAGGAGGGAGATGTGGAGGAAGGAGGACAGGTGAAGTTTATTGAGATGTAGTCGGTAAGATGGCGAGCAGGCGGGGGGGGGGGGGCCGTTGCGTGGGGCAACTGGTAATAGATGTGGAGCCAGAGTTTCCATTAGAGGGTGGTGATGTGGTCAGCGGAGACCGGTGTGCCTCTTTCCTCCTCACATCCACTTTCTAGGCAGCTCACTCACACGGTAGATGGACAAGGCTGTGGCTAATCTCTCTCTCACTCTGTCTTTCTCTTTCATTCTCACTTTCTCTTTTCTAGCCCCTCCCCTCCTCGTCTCTCTGTCTTTTTCTGTGTGTCTATCGTCCTGTCGCTGTTTATCCTCCCTCTCTGTCTCTTAGTCTCTCTCTCTCTCTCTCGCTCTCGCTCTCGCTCTCGCTCTCTCTCTCTCTCGGTTTCTCCTGTTTCTTGATAAGGGTGTTTGTTACCATCACAGTCAGTTGAGTGAATGGGAGTTGGTTTCAGCTGGAGCAAAACAGCTCTCTGTGGTTTCACACATCTCAATCAGCAAAGTGTTGAGGTGTGTTTCTCACCCAGGCTGTGTTCAGAGTTCCCATGATGCACTTCTCTCTTTTGTGGAACTCCCTGCTAAGACATTCACATGGCCCTTATGAATGTATGTCCTTGGTTTCACAACATTCGACTTACAGATTTCTGAGAAGTCCAAAGAAATAGCATGTTCTTAGTGTAAGCTGGAAACTGCGATGTTGAAATCGTCGCAGAGGTATTGCAGAGATGTCCATGTTCTTGTGTGTACTGTACGTTGTGTAAGTGGGACTCACGTTTTGAGTTCATGAATGAATTTTAGTGGCTGAGTTGGCAATTTTGTAAGCATCCTGCCAGGACAGGAAGTTGTCTCATGTTTCCCATCATCCCACCGGACCTGAGTCAAATACAAATCAAGCAGAGTAGAGCAGATAAATAGTGCAGTTCAATATCTCCCTTGAAATACTTTGAAGTATTTGCTCTGTATTTGACCTGAATGGCACCCTGCTGATTGCAAAAAGAGTGTCCTGTCTCTCATCTTTGAACCTCCAGGTGTCTGTCTTTAACACTCTCCCCCTCAATCTCTATCAAGCAGACAAACAGGCATCACTAATCGCTCCCAGAGCCTTGACCTGCTTCATTCCCTGCTGCTCTGGAAGGTACACAGGATCACATATGTTCACATGCTTACAGACCCCGGCGTTGCGGGACGGATTGTTTTGAACACCCTCTGGAAAGCAAAGCTGTTTTCAGACACCGTCCCGTAGAATACGGACATTTCGCACAACTTAACCTAATCCTCCGAAAGAGATGTTTACGCTATCAAAGCAGCTTCTGAACTCAACCCCCCATCACCCCCAACCCCCCCCCCCCCTTCCCCCCCTGTGCCGCCTTGTCGTGTCAAACCGCCTAGCTCGGCGGCGATCACAATGGAGGCCTGTGCTCGCGCCGGCTCTGACCTTCTCCTGCCAGACACGCTCTGCTTGCAGCCCGGAAAAGCCGCCCCTGACAGCCTAATAAATACAAAAACAAATTGCGGCAGGTCAGAAGTATGCGGCGGGCGACGACGGCGTGGGCTGGAGCTGTTAATGTAATGAACCAGGCTCATGGAAATACGAGGTAATTAAACTCCCACGGCTTGCCTCTGGCTGTCCTGCCTGGAGGGAAGGATGGCCTTGGTTGAGATGGGGTGGGGCTGGTTCTGAGGCCGGGGGTGGGGCCGGGGCTGGGGATACTGTTGGGGCTGGGGATACTGTTGGGGCTGGGGCTGGGGATACTGTTGGGGCTGGGGATACTGTTGGGGCTGGGGCCGGGGCTGGGGATACTGTTGGGGCTGGGGCTGGGGATACTGTTGGGGCTGGGGCTGAGGCTGAGGCTGGGGCTGTGGCCGGGGCTGGACTGTTAATAGAGCAATTTACAAACCCAGAGGAGTAGGGAGGCTGGCTGGGATAAAGCTTAAACACTCATTAGTCATGAAGGTTGTTCTAAGGGTCCATCGTGCCTGTAGAGACCATCATCACTCAGCCTCTCTCCCTGTTTGTTTGGGTTGTTAACCCGCTCATTTGGCCTAATTGCTAGCTAGTCAGTGAGTCAGACAGTAAAACATGTTTATGTCAGGATTACCCTGGATTACCCTGAAGCGAAGTCCCACTGTTATTTGCGGTGTTTATTATTCTGGTTGAAGCTGTTTTAATTTGATCATGCCCACAGATTGTTTTGAAGGCAGGATCTAACGTGGTTGCTGGCAATGTACTATTTTAAGTCAAACATCTTAAAGCAAATTATAACGACAGACATTTATCTATGAATTAATGAACAACATTGTCACATGTCGCATTCAAAACAAAGGAAAAATCTAACATGTGACCGAGTTCTCCCCTGATCCTTCACATCTGGTAGATGATTGGTTGGGGCTGATTCTCTGAGCATGTGAGAGGGTTTTGTGGATTCCTCTCTGCCTCGCAGGTGTGGAGGGGTAATGCCTTCCTCCCTCCATCCCTCCCTCCATCCCTCCCCCATCTCCCTTCCTGTATCCTGACCATGCTGCTAACAAGTGTATAGTTTGATAGGAATATAAATAGCCTTCACAGCTTAGATTCGGGAGAGGAGGACTAGCTGTTGAGATTCTAGGAAACGTCCAGGAAGTGAGACTGTGAAGCCCAGGATCCAGTCTTCGTCTTGCCTCTGCCTCCCTCCTCAACACGGAGGGAGATTTGTCTGGAATGAGATATGTTTTCTCATGACCTCAGTGTATCCCCACACCAGCCTTCCAGTTTATCCAGCGGTGGTGTGTGTCAGGACGGTGTTAGCCAGTATTTCTTAGCCAAACAGAGGAGCTGAGTGGTTCTTGATGGAGTTGACCTCCCCAGTTATGCTGTGTTCACACCGAAAGCGAAGCAAATTATTGGCAGATGCTTTATTATTATTTAATTTTTTTACTCAACTGAAATAGACGCAAATAGCGTGTTTGCATGACTTTACATGTAATCTCGCTGCGCAAAAAATCGATTTGCATTTGGTGTGAACAGGAAGCAAATCAGTGACATAATGTTTTGAATTTTAAAAGGCATTGAGTACTTAATATTGAAATTTAAACAACACTGAATTTGTTGGTTTTGAATTCACCTCTTTAAAATTGAAATGTGAATTTATTTCAATGTAAAAAAAAATCGAATCCAAAATATTTTTATACAATTGTTTTTTTTGTTTTTTTTCTGAAGCTTGAATTTTTTTAATGACATTTTTGGGATCTGAATTTTTCTAATGACATTTTTGGGATCTGAATTTTTTTTATGACATTTTTGGGATCTGAATTTTACTGTCTTGACCTGAATTTCCGAACCTTGAATTTTTGGTATCGGAATTATTTTTAAATTTGGGTTTCAGGTAGTCAAACAGAACAACATTCAGGCTCAAATTCGAATGGTAAAATTCAGATCCCAAAAATTCAGTCACAAAAAAATTGGAGCGCCAAAAAATCGAGACCAAAACAATTCTGATTGCAACATCCGGGATACTAGGATAGGTAAGGCAATCGATCCTGGATGCAATCAAACCATCTCAATTCTCCAAGAAGGGTCCAACTGCAGACCTCTCTCCTCAGGCCCCTCTCATCCAGGTGTAGCTGCAGGCAGTCATACATGCAGATCAGTCACAGCCTGGGGTCAGAGGAGAGAGGTCCGGTCTGAGGCAAGCAATACCTTGGTATCCCGGATGCTGCAATCTGATTTTTTTCGGCTAAAACTTTTGGGACCTGAATTTAATTTTTTATTTTTTTTACATTGAAATAAATTCATATTTAGGAGACCTGCCCGTTTTGAAGATACCCAGGAAGTGTTTTATTTTTTATATTTGTTTTAAAGTACCTTACATGTGATACGCAGACGCCCACGTAAACATACGCACATGCAAGTCTGCTGGCTCTGCACAGGAAATTAAGAAATCGTGCAGCAACGAAAGCGAGGCTGGTGGAGTGTGAGGTTCAGATGGGTAAAGAGAGGCGTATTCATCAGGGAAATCACATGCCTGAAGCAATATGTATAAACCATGTCTCAATAACACCAAATGACAATTCAGTGTTAACTACAGAGATTGCATGAGTAGTATGTTGGAATGGAGTGTATTTTTGGAATGTAACCACTGAAACACCAGAAATTTATAGCAGCTGTATATGATTTGTTCTTAAAATATGTAAAATAATTCTTAGGATGTTTTTGGCCACACCACCTAAAGTCCTGGAGTGAGTCGACGTAAGCCGCCCTGTGAAGACAGGAGAGGTGGATGGATGGAAGACTTATTTTCAGCTCTAACTTTCAGGGCTCGGACTATTTCTGACTGTGTGGCTTGTGAATCTTTTATAAGTCAAGACTGACCATCTATCGTCTTTGTTCTGTGAGGTTAAATCACTACAGAGTGATTTATTCTCCGCTCTGGGTGAGAGTCTAACTCTGCTCGTTAGTCCATGATGGTCTGCCTTCCTTACATTTCCAGGACGAGTCAGCATCTTCAGACAGTTTATCATAAGACATCTGGGAGACAATCTGGGAATTGATGCCTGGATAGACTACTTAAAACCAAGCACATGAAACGTATGAATTACTGATGACTCGTTTTATCCGACCACTGTATCGTGAGCCATCTTGTGTGGTGTTGGCCTTCGCCTGTACCTATGTGTGCTAGAAGCCAGCCCAGCGCTCATCCCAGCCCCAGCCCTCATCCCAGCCCCAGCCCTCATCCCAGCCCAGCGCTCATCCCAGCCCCAGCCCTCATCCCAGCCCAGCCCTCATCCCAGCCCCAGCCCTCATCCCAGCCCCAGCCCTCATCCCAGCCCCAGCCCTCATCCCAGCCCAGCTCTCATCCCAGCCCCAGCCCTCATCCCAGCCCAGCCCTCATCCCAGCCCCAGCCCTCATCCCAGCCCCAGCCCTCATCCCAGCCCCAGTTCTCATCCCAGCCCAGCCCTCATCCCAGCCCAGCCTCATCCCAGCCCAGCCCCCGTCCCAGTCCCAGTTCTTATCCCAGCCCTGCCCCTGCCCCTGCCCCAGCCCAGGATCAACCCCAGCTGTGAGCTCCGGCCTGGTGAAGATGATGAATGGCCTGAAGCCAGGTGATAAAGTGGCTCGGTCAGGCCCAGGTCTGAGGTGCAGCCTTGGGGTGGAGCAGGGAGGCCATCCCTAATATCACCAGACATTAAGACACATGAAAGAAAGGGGGGGAGGCTTGATGGATGAGGCAGACGAGGGGAGGGTAAGGTTATGCTGTAGGTGAGAGGAACTCCAGGCATACCCTGCCACCTGTGTGCTTTCCCATTGCCCCCCTGCCTACTGCCCCACTGCCCCCCTTCCCACTGCCCCCCTGCACACTGCCCCCCTTCCCACTGTCCCACTGCCCCCCTGCCTACTGCCCTCCTGCCCACTGCCCCCCTGCCTACTGCCCCCCTGCCTACTGCCCCACTGCCCCTGCCTTTGATATTTCTGGCAGGGTGACAGCCAGATGTGTAGTAATCTGCAGCTGCGCTCCAGACTGTGAGAAGAGGGAGAGGGAGCGAGTGACAGAGGGAGAGAGAGAGAGTTCATTATCCTCCTCTAAGCCTCTCTATCCAGCCTACTGAAAGCAGAAAACAACCGCCAGCTCATCTCTTCTCCCCATCCCATCTTTCTTGTCCTCCCTCATTCCAATGCCAATCTCCTTTCTCTCTCTCTTTCCTCCTTCCTTACCTTAGTCTTTACTTGGCTGTCAGACTGTTTAGGGTTAACTCTCAACCCTGGCTTAACCCCCATGAGTCAGAGGTCTCTCTCTTTCTCTCTCCCACATGGGGCACCTATTAACTCGTTTGCCTGTCCTAGGAAGAGAGGGAGAGAGGAGGGAAGGAGAGGTGAGAAGGAGGAGAGGAGAAGGAAGTGGAGAGGAATGGGTAGAAGGGAGTTTAGGAGGAGTGAGAGAGGAGAGGAGAACATGTAGATCCTGCAGCTCAGAGCCAATATACTCCACACTTGACTTTATTTACTGGCTTACCGTAAGAACTCTCTGGACTTAGGGAAACACATGTGTCTATTTTTATTGGAAGGAGTCATTCACCAGGCCTCTGCATGTGCTGTGTGTGTGCTGTGTGTGTGCTGTGTGTGTGTGCTGTGTGTGTGTTGGCATGTATCTGTATGCTTCTGTGCCTGTATATTTCTCAGTAAGACAGTTATAGAGTTTGGTCAGCAAGTTTGTTTTGCTCAGAGCGGCAGCCATTTTCATTCTGTATACATTTAAGGCAGAAGGTGAATTTGATTTATAAAATGAAATGTTATTCAAAGGGGAGTCAGGTGGCTGAGCGGTGAGGGAATCTGGCTAGTAATCCGAAGGTTGCCAGTTCGATTCCCGGTCATGCCAACTGACGTTGTGTCCTTGGGCAAGGCACTTCACCCTACTTGCCTCGGGGGAATGTCCCTGTACTTACTGTAAGTCGCTCTGGATAAGAGCGTCTGCTAAATGACTAAATGTAAATGTAAATGTTATTCTTGCAGCTTGGTGAGGTAACTGCTTCAGAGTAATCTCCATCTGAACTTCCACCCCAGCGTTCTCTTTACGCCTGATCCTGGGATATACAGACCCGCCCCCAAAACCACCACCTAGCCATCTAGTAAAAAAAACTAGCACCGTTTAACGGCCTGGTAAGTGTGTATTTCAATAGTGGGTTCACGCGAGTGGCCCAGGTCGTACAGTTACGGAAGAGATCTGGGGAGAGTGTTCCCTGGTTGCCTTAGAGACGGGTTGGGTCTACCGGGCAGGCAGGATGTGGGCAGTACAGCTGGCATTTGCTGTGGATCCTCTACATGTTGTTTGCATATGGCTGAACTGGTGTGTGTGTGTGTGTGTGTGTGTGGGGGGGGGGGGGGGGGGTAGGTTAGGAGGGTTATTCATGTCTGTACATGCTGGAGTATTTTTGTGTGGGCAGGGTTGTGTGTGTGGGGGCCTTTGTGTGTGTGTGTGCCCTTTCCTTGCGGGTTCAGTTTGGTGCCAGCGTGCGTAGGCTCCCCTTCCCGGTACAGTACCATGCATGGCAACCATGCATGGCAACCCACTGACACTGCCACCAGCCCACCCTGATAAAGCCTCTCCTTTTCCTCCTCTCCTCTCGTCTCCTGTCCTTCCCTCTACTTTCCTTCTCTTTCCTCTCCTCCTCTCCGCTCCTCTCCTCTCTCCTCTCCTCTCCTCCCCTCTCCTCTCTCCGCTCCTCTCCTCTCTCCTCTCCTCTCCTCCCCTCTCCTCTCACAGCCCCTGGTTCTGGCCCCTGGAAAGTTCAAATGCTCCATTGCAGAATAAACAAACAACCCAGCAAAGGAAAAACAGTCAAGCTGAACCCAGCACCTCTCAGATCCTTCTTTCTAATGAACTGCCTCCGTTTGTAAGCTAGCTTGTGTGCGGATAGAGAAGAACTGCTATTTGATTTTGGATAAAACAGTAACCCCCATCCCCCCCCCAGCCCCCCCAGCCTCCCCTCACTTTGATTTCTTTTTTTTACTTCGGTTCTATTTGTCTTTGCTTTGGAGAAACCCAACCTGCTGTTCAAGGGGATTTGAATCCTCATAGTCCTTCAGTAAAACATCCAGTTCCTAGTGTAGTTCTCAGAACTGAGCACTATCCCTTTAAAGGTGTGTTGGGTGATTGATCGAACTGATACGTACTAACATGACTAATGACAATGACTATTATGAGAACATTGTCGGGCTGTAGTTCTTTCCCACCTTGTGGCTTTTATCAAGCAACTTCAGGGAGTCTGGGTTTAAATCAGACAGAAATGCAAGTGTTTCTTTCCTGATGTAGAGAAAGGAAACTGTTGCTACCGGCGACTGATGTTCACTCCGTCAGGTTAGAAATGCTTTTATCTTTTACCCGCCCGGGTCATCTCTGCTCTCCTTAGACGAATACCAATAATGTTCCATCAACTGTCTTCTTACTGCCAAAGTACATTTCAAATGTATTATGTGTTTGATGACTATAGTGTTTGATGGACCATGGTATGTAGTCTCTCTCTTTCTCACACACACACGCGCACGCGCACACACACACACACACACACACACGCACACACACACATGCACACACACGCACACACATGCACACACACACGCACACACATGCACACACACCACGGACACAGGACATAACACCTGATCTTTTCACAAACACCTTAGGTCACTGGTAGAATAAGGAGAGACAATGTTCCTTTAAGGGATAAGTAAGCAAGCACGAGGAAGGGAGAGGGAGAGGGAGAGAGAGAGAGAGAGAGAGAGAGAGGGGGGGGGGGGAGAGAGGGGGGGGAGAGAAGGGGTGAGAGAGAGAGGGGGACAGAAAAAGCAACAGAAAGCCAGACTGGAGAAAAGGAGAAAAAAAGAGAGACAGAACGCGAGAGAGACAGAGAGAAAGACAAAGAGAGCGAAAGACAGAGGAGACAGAAACCAGAGAGACGATAGACAGAGAAAGGGAGAGAGAGAGAGAGAGAGAGAGAGAGAGAGAGAGAGAGAGAGAGAGAGAGAGAGAGAGAGAGAGAGAGAGAGAGAGAGGGAGAGAGACACAGAGAGAGACAGAGAGAGAATGCATTAGGCACTAAGAGGTAGTCCTCTTCAGCTAAGGGCTAATGCAATTGCCACAATAAGACTCAGAGGATCGTGGAAAAAAACTGGAGGGGGATGTAAGAGGAGACGAAGGGAGGGTCAAAAGGAGGAGAGGGGAGGAAGGTAGAGAAGGAGGGAGGGTCAAAAGGAGAGTGAGAGAGAAGGAGCGAGAGGAATGCCTCCAGACTCTCATATGGACTGGGGATCTCTAGGGACTACCAGTTAAAAGTCTCTCTCTCCGTCTCTCCCTCCTTCTCTCTCTCTCCCTCCGTCTCACTATCTGCTTCTCTCCAGTCTGTCTCTCCTGTGAGTGGATGAGTCGGTGTTGCAGCTCTCGAGTGAGCCGCTGTGTTGAAGGAAACAAACGATTGTTCGGTAGCGCCAGCCAGCCAACCAGCCAACCAGCCAGCCAGCCAGCCAGCCAGCCTGCCACCCGGGAAGTGTTAATTCTACATATGACCTCTGTGGAACAGAGCAGTCTCCTCTCCTCCTCTTCTCCTCCTCTCCTCCTCTCCTAACCTCTCCTCTTCTGTCCTCCTGGATGTGAGTCAGACAGAACAGTCTCGTCGGGCACTCCTAAAGACTCCTCGCTTCAGTGCTGGATATTTTGGATCTGAAATGGCAACTTCTTTTGAGCAGTCAGCAAACCAGCCTACCAGTCAGACATCTAGCTTATGGGTATGCCAGTTAACCAGCCAGCCACCCACCCAGCCAGCCAGCCAGCCACCCAGTCAGTCAGTCAGTGCCTCTACTGTGAACTCCTCCGCTGTGCTCCCCTCCTATCCTCATCTGAACCCGGCTCCTCACTGAAGTAACAATGCTGCGACTGTGGAGACGGTGAGTGGCTCTGTGTCTGTGCCCCTCTGTGGACTGTCTTTATCTCTCCTTCAGCATCTCTCTCTCTCTATCTCTCTCTCTCTCTCTTTCTATCGCTCTCTCTCTCTTTCTGTCTTTCGTCTCTCTGTCCGACAACTCCCTAGTCAGTATGAGGT
>NC_085041.1:2055190-2057690 GCF_963692335.1 Osmerus eperlanus
CCTCTCTCCTCCTCTCTCTCCTCCTCTCCTCTCCTCCTCTCCTCTCCTCTCCTCCTCTTCTCCTCTCCTCCGCTCTTCTCTCTCCTCCTCTCCTCTCTCTCCTCTCCTCTCCTCCTCTCCTCTCTCCTCCTCTCCTCCTAGCTGGTGTGTTCTGCTAGAGCTGCGTTTATTTGGCGATGACAGATCACCATGGCGATGACAGATCACCATGGCGCGGCTTGCACGGGTGTGTGAATGCACGATGACGTCAACGCTGAGAAGCTGTGGTCCGATGCCAACTTTACACCACAGTCAACAGCAGACCCACACACTCACACACACACTCCAGGACACACACACACACACACCATCTCTCTGGGTCAAAACAACAGGTCACTGTGGGTTTGTTTGACAGCGCATTTATGACTCTTACACAAAAGCAAATGGTCAATTCGCATGGCAAGCAGGGCAAATTGTTTTCAAGGCGTGTTGGTTTTGTCTCCTGAATGTGGACTCCCCAACGGTTCATGTCTATCAAGAAATCTTCTCGTTTGAACAAGACTCGTTGTGTCAGTAGGCAGGCAGACTGAGTGTAGACCTCCTGATTGTCAAACCTTAAACAAACCAGCCAGCCTGGGGTGGTCCTCTCTGGATGTGTCAATCGTGGAATGGACATGTGAACTGAGGAGGCAAGGATAACTTAATAGTTATCTCTTCACTTTTCTCTCCCCTCCCTCCTCTCTCATTTCATACCTCATTATGTTGTCACTGTCAGCTGCTTGCTCTGGCTGTGGTTGTGTTGGATTAGGAAGCAGCAGGGTTAACTACTGTAGCCGGGCTAACATGCCCACAACCCGCCACCACAAATCCTCTGGGTGCTGGGGAGACAGTGAGAGGTGGGAGATTGTTTAAGGAAAACTATGTGCAACGTGCATTAGACGTCAAATCAGTAGACTACTCCCTCTCATTATGCTATTATGATTCTTTCTCTCTCATTTTCTCGTTCTTCTCTCTTTCTTTTTCCATCTCTCTCTCTCTCTCTCTGTTTATCTGTTTTGTTTTGCTTGGCTGCTGTGTGTGACTACTTGTTCACTTGACTACAGTATTTATCTGTATGGGTGTGTGTTGTATATGTGTGTTTGTGTGTGGGTGAGCATCTCTCTCATCGAACCATTCGGCGAGTTTTACACCTCAGAACAGTATACCAGTTTACTTATTGGAACCAGGAAGAGAGAGGAAGGGTGGAGAGGGAGAGAGGTGAAGGAGGTAGGTGCCAAGGTGTTAACACAGAGCCTTACAGGAAGATAGATATTTCCCTGGCTGGAAGAATTCTGCACCAGCATGTCCAGTCAGAGCCAGACTGTTACATACTTTACACACAAGATTATCATGTTCCTGTTGAAAGCAGTCAGAACACAGTCCCACTTAGGCAGAGAGCATGATGGATCCAGAAGACTTTGCAAATCATCCTTCGGTTCTTACTGGCTTTGCCAGAATACTGGGAGTCCATCCTGCCTCAGTGTCAGTTTTACTGGTTCTAGTCTGGTCTTATGGAAATAACATGCAGTCTGATTTTAAAGGGCAATACAAATGACGTTTGATTAGATTAGATTCTTTTATTGAGTCTTCGTGCTGAACTAGCGTGGGATTTTACGGCCACAACATCAGCATTAGGAGTGTTTCAGTACACACACACACACACACACACACACACACACACACACACACACACACACACACACACTAAAACACACACACTGAAACACACACCTATACTAAAACACACACACTAAAACACACACCTATACTAAAACACACACACTGAAACACACACACACACTAAAACACACACGTGATCGTCAGGATGTCATAAAGAGAGATGATAAGGGTTGTTACAGTCTGGTCTGGTACTCTCCAGTCTCTCCAACGCATGTAAACACACTCCCACCACACACCACACATACACACACATACACGACTGTCCTGTCATTAAACAGGCCCAGGAATGTTCCTCTCAAGGAAAACAACAACAGCTACAGCAGCTTAGAGAGGAGAGGAGGGGAAGGTCGGCGACCCTCACGTTCTGTCACAGAATGTCTCCTTCTCCTCATCAGAGAGCACTTACACTCAGATTCTAGGTTTTTCTCTTTTTCAAAGTACAAATAAGTCCTAATAAATCCTCCTACTCTCGTGTGATTGTTTACTGGCTGTGTTTTGGTCCAGGAGGTGTGGCGTACCAGCCAGGTATCTGGTGGTCTAGTTGGCTTGGTGTCTGTTTGACTGCTTCATACTGACCTGCACATTTCTACAGAGGGTGTTCTTAGGTTAAGTTTCTAGCTGCTGGTTTCTGGTTCCTAGCTCCTAGTTCCTACATCTGACTCCTAGTTCCTAGTTCCTAGCTCCAGTCCAAACACAGCATGTGTTTTCTCTCTCGTGTTGGATACAAATCAGCCGTCGTCTGTTGCTACCGACAACCTACTACTGTTACTCTTACGGATCTCACGGAATTAAGAACCCAGAA
>NC_085041.1:2062690-2080190 GCF_963692335.1 Osmerus eperlanus
CTCCATCTCTCCCTCTCTCTCTGTTCCCCTCCCTCCCTCTCCCCCCCTCTCTCTCTACCTCTCCCTCTTTCCCTCCCTTCCCCGTTCTCTTCCTGTCTGCAGTGTGATCTGGTCTCTGTGGTTTGGGGTCTGCTGGTGCGTCTGACCAGGCCTTGGTAATTGGTTGTGAGATGGGGAGGAGCAGCTGTGTGGTTAAACCTGGGCCAGGCCTGGCCTGTGTCGGATCACTCCTGTTTCATAACCAGCACGTGTCGCGTTGCCGTCAGAACTCACTCTACGGTGCTAGGGTGGTCCAGCGAGCTTAACAGGGGCGCTAATGAAAATGTTGGGCCCTGTGAAGAGATTGTGATTCAGTCCCTCCCTCCCCATTTTGGTTATGTCAGCTTTTTTATTTGAATACATTTTCATTCCAAGCTTTTTTTCTCACCCTAACCCTATAATTGGTCACCAATTTGGGTACAACACCACCAAAGTCAAACCTATTTCCATGTATGCTCATCAACAAACATGTGTGTCTTGACTGAACCTTCGGTGGCAACAACAAATGGGCCTTGGCATGTCTTTTAAGTGCTCTCTGGAAACACTTGAGTTGTCGTGTGGTGGAGTTGCAATGTGTTTCTGTACTCTACCGTGGCTGCAGTGTGTGTCAGCAGCTTGCCTTTCCAGAGTCGTTTCTCTCACGACAGCGAGGAGCGAAGTCGCATGAGGTGAGTCTGATGTTTAAGCTGACCTTCCGCGAGGGGCCTGTGCTCTCTCAGAGAACACACTTCAGGGACTTCAGGGATGTTTGTGCCAGGCATCTTTCACAACACAATCAGTTAAGTGGAGAGGAGCACCAGCCAACAGGAGGGAGGAGGGAGGGGGGGAGGAGGGAGGGGGGGAGGAGGGAGGGGGGGAGGAGGGAGGAGGGGGGGAGGAGGGAGGAGGGAGGAGGGGGGGAGGGGGGGAGGAGGGAGGAGGGAGGAGGAGGGGTGGAGGAGGGAGGAGGGAGGAGGGGGGGAGGAGGGAGGAGGGAGGAGGAGGGAGGAGGGAGGAGGAGGGGTGGAGGAGGGAGGAGGGAGGAGGGAGGAGGAGGGAGGAGGGAGGGAGGGGGGAGGGAGGAGGCAGGAGGGAGGAGGAGGAGAGACGCCCAGACTTACGCACCCAAGGTTGGAAACAGGTTTTGTCTGCTGTTGCGGGTGTGTGTGTGTGTGCGCGCATCACTGACTGTGAGGTTGTCTGCGGTTAGCTGAGTGTAGGTGTAAGTCGGAGGTTGTGTGTGTGTGGTGGAGGGGGGTTATTGAGTTTGTGTGTGGGTGTGGTTATGTGTATGTGACATTCTTTTTGTGTGTGTGTGAGAGAGAGAACATGCACATGTGGGTTAGTGATGTGTACATCAGATCTGATCAAGTTTGAGTGTTTCCAACAGCTCTCTCCCTCATATTCCTCTTCTCTTAGCTACAGATCCCCACTGGCAAGATTCCTCACACACACTCACACATAAACACACTCACACATAAACACACACATGCACACACACACTCAGAAATGGTCTTGTGTGCAAATACTTGTTGTGGACAAGTCTGGACCACACACCCTCTCTGCTTGGTTCTCAGTTTGGTCTGACGCTCGACATGAATGTTTGGGAGCCGACCTGCCGTGAGGAGGCTGGTGACGTGAGCGATCAGGAGCGATCACACTCTAGAACACCTGGTGTGATCACACTCTAGAACACCCGGTGTGTACACAGCCTGTGATTGGTGAAGTGTCTGGCATGAGGAATGAGCTGCGGTCATTCAGCCAACACAGCCCATTCAAAAGCTGCCTGTGCCCCCACTACCCTGACGTCATCTCTTTCCCTCTCGTCTTGTAGGGGCAGGTAGACGGAGAGAGAGAGGGTGAGAGAGAGGGAGGGAGGGAGATAGAGAGAGAGAGAGGATGAGAGAGAGGGGGAGGAGGGAGGGGGGTCCTGAAATAGCAGAACAGCAACAAAGGACTCACATTCACACCTGGTTTTCTTACAAATGTTAGTAAATGTAAATCACATCTGTGTTTGCACGAGCAGCACATTTACCACATTTACATTTATCATGTTTCTCTGATCACAGCCTGGCTCCTACAATCAAGCTGTCAAGATTTAGGACCTCTCTCTGGGAGGAAAACATTCTGCCTGATGAAAAATACACTTGATTAAAAGATGTTTGGTTGTTGTAGTGTGACACATGAGAAGGTTTCCCATGAACCAACATAACAATGATGTATTGTATAAATACTTAAGAGAACATTTCACATAAATGAAAAATGCATGCATGTTGTGTACAGTAATGTTCATGCTGTCTAATGCAACATATTTGGTCGTATGTGAAGTGGATGCTTTTGAAAGATGTGGTTTGATGTAAATGTGTGATATAAATAAGACAAGTGATTTGAAAGGGTTGAAAAAGCAGCTTCGTTACTGGTGAATGTGTGTGAGAGTGGCAGGTACACACACACACACACACACACACTCACACACAGCCTCAGTGAATGCATCACTAAGCAGAGACAGGTATTTCTACACTAAGAGGATCCCATGTCTGTAATCCACATGTATGACAGACACGGAACCCAGTCCATTTCCACACACCTGTTTCCCTCTAGTGGTCAATGGTAGTAACTGCTCCAATGAAATCACCGGGTTGGTTTGTTCGATAAATATCATACAATCATATCAGAATACTCAACAAGTGTTTGTGCAAAGAAATGTCCAGGCACTTAATTATAAAACCATTTATTTGTATTATTTCAGGCCTCTATGATACAGTGACAGTAAATGTTACAGTGCTACAATTTTGCTTGCAGTGGAGAGAATACTCTTTACAACAGCTGACAATAACTAAGAAACATTCTCAGACTTAAACTGAGAAAAAATAACACATGAATAAATGAAAAACTGTAAACAGTATAATTTTCATACAATAATCAATACGCAAATGTTCAAATCTTCATTAAAAACAGTGAACTAACTTCTTCTGGAGTGCAAAAATACATCTAACCTGAATTCACGAACATATGAAATAACCACAGAACATCACATCGTATAATAATCACATCGTATAATAATCACATCGTACAATATCAAACGTGAAAATGTGACAAATCGTGCTCAACTGAATACGTTTCTGAAAACACATGGATCCCCCTGTGTGTGTGTGTGGTGTCAACAACACCTTAAAAACCAGACCCACACACACCCACGAAACCCCCAAAGATACACACAGCCTCTGTGACCTTAAGCCCTCAGTGACATGCTTGCGTGTAAAAAGGGCTATACAAATCCATTTTGATTTGATTTGATCCTCACATACACACTCACATCCCCACACACACACTCAAAAACCCACACCCACCCACATACTCACATCCCCACACACACACTCACAAACCCACACCCACCCACACCCCCACATACTCACATCCCCACACACACACTCACAAACCCACACCCACCCACATACTCACATCCCCACACACACACTCACAAACCCACACCCACCCACACCCCCACACACTCACATCCCCACACACACACTCACAAACCCACCCCCACACACTCACACCCCCACCCAGACACTAACCCAACCCTGATCTCCTCCCCCTCCTACCCACTGGAGAGTCAGGATGTGGTGGAGCTTCGGCGGTGTTTCTTGGGGGTCTTGGCGGGCGTAGGTGGGCTGACCGTCACGCTCAGACTCCTGGTCTTACTGAAGCTGTTCCTCATGCTGCTGTGTCGGCTCTCCGACGTGCTGCTCGTCTCCTTGGACAGGAAGGTATCCGGCCGGCACAGCCCTGCTCTAAGGCAGCAGCAGCACAGCATCCCGGCGATGGCCCTCCGCAGCTCAGCGCTGCCCAGCGAGTAGATGACGGGGTTTAGGGCGGAGTTCAGCACCGCCAGGCCGATGAACCAATCGGCGCTGAAGAGAGGGGCGCACTGCCGCGACGTGCAGAAGTAGTCGACCAATAGGAGGAGGAAGAGGGGGCCCCAGCAGAGGAGGAACACGCCCACGATGGAGATGACGGTTTTGAGAAGGGCCAGTGAGCGCTTGCGGCCTCGCTGCGAGCCCATCTCCGTGCTGCGACGCACGTGGCAGTAGATGGCGCCGTAGAGCACGCCGATGGCCAACAGGATGAGGAGGAAGACCACGAGGGCGAACAGGACGTAGTTCTTGGAGTAGAGGGGGAGCAGGGTGGAGCAGCTGTCCAGGCGGCAGATGCAGTTCCAGCCGAGCAGGGGGAGGAGGCCGATGGCGAGGGCCAGCACCCAGCACAGCGCCACCAGGCCATAGATACGACACGATCGTCCCGCGGAGCGCCGCGTGTGCTGCGGCCGCATCATGGTGGTGTAGCGCTCCACGGCGATCAGCAGCAGGCTGAAGATGGACGCGGCCAGGGCCACGAAGAGCACACCCTCCCGGAACAGCCAGAGGGAGGGGCTGAGGCGGAAGGTCTTGCTGCCCGACATGCAGATGTTGAGGACGTAGGCGGCGCCCGCCAGGAGGTCGCTGAGCGTGATGTTGGCGAGGCACACGTACAGCCAGCGCCGGCTTTGGCAGATGCGGGAGAAGACGGCGGCGAGCACCAGCAGGTTCTCCAGGATGATGACGATGCTGATGATGAGGGAGATCACCGTGGTGACGCTGACGTGGCCGGGCCGGGGGTCGAGGCGGTGCTGGAGACGGCCCGTGTGGTTGTAGTGCTCCAGGATCACGTGGCTGTAGGAGGCAGGGAGGGGCGAGGCGGGGAGGGGCGAGGTGTGGTTAACAGGGGGGCCAGGGAGGCTGTAGATGCTGGGGCAGGATGATGGGGAGTTGAGAAAAGAGAAGACATCCATGACTGGGCAAGGCTGGGTTGGGTTGGGCTAGGCTGGAATGGAATGGACCAGGCTTGGGTGGGCTGGTTTGGCCAGACTGGGCTTCAGTGAGCTGGGTGAGTGAGTGAGTGAGTGAGTGTGTAACTCCTGGTCTGTGCTCAGGTCTCTCAGGCTAACACACTCTCTCAGGGAAGCACAGGGGCAAGGCTGGGTCACACCACACCTGGACACAACCAAGAGAGAGATTCGTGAAAAACACATCCTTTAACATTTACACATTTTACATTTTAGTCATTTAGCAGACGCTCTTATCCAGAGCGACTTACAGTAAGTACAGGGACATTCCCCCGAGGCAAGTAGGGTGAAGTGCCTTGCCCAAGGACACAACGTCATGTGGCACGGACGGGAATCGAACTGGCAACCTTCAGATTACTAGCCCGCTTCCCTAACCGCTCAGCCACCTGACTCCCTGCTCCCTAACATGCTCACGTTCACACATGCCATCATCCGAAGTAGCAGCCAATACCACTGGGCTTTGGGGGAGGAGCCAGAGGTAGCTTGCTCAGCGACAGGGGATTTAAATCAGCACATGAGGAAAATGCTTTGGCTTAAAAAACTTTTTTTTTTAATAAAGTCTCAGACAAACTAAGCAATGATCACTTTAATTTTAATTAAAGATTAAATTGTCTGTATTTATTCTTTTATGCCATAAAAATTTCACAGTACAGTTTTAGACAAAGGGTAACCCTGCAGATTTTTTCATTTAACAATACTTTGTTTTTACTTTTTACTAAAATACTAATGTAGGGGAGTCAGGTGGCTGAGCGGTGAGGGAGTCGGGCTAGTAATCCGAAGGTTGCCAGTTCGATTCCCGGCCATTGTGTCCTTGGGCAAGGCACTTCACCCTACTTGCCTCGGGGGGAATGTCCCTGTACTTACTGTAATTCGCTCTGGATAAGAGCGTCTGCTAAATGACTAAATGTAAATGTACATGCAGTAACAGTTTGAACACAAAACTTAAAATTGTTAAAGATCCAGAGGGAACAGTTGCTACAAGCTTAATGTAGTTTGCCATCTAAAAAAATATGTTCTCAAGTTTATATCAATCACCAAAAATACTAATATTTAAAATTCTTAAATAAATATGAATAAATTAAAGTTGTGGATCCTGAGTCACTAAGCAATAGAAGATACCTGAACTTACTGTAGCAGTGATGATGTTGCTTAGGCAGATGGTGAGTGTGTGTGAGTGTGTGTGTGCCATGCTTTCAGTAACTATAGCTTGGGCAGATGTTTTCTTCTGTAGTGCATGAGGAAGTAGTCTAGGTGGTTCCGAAGGTTACACCCATAGCGCACACACACACACACACACACACACACACGCACACACACCCGCACACACACACAAGATGCATGAGGTTGTATTTGTAGTATTGCAATTTCATCACATCCCTGGACTAGAAAACACTTAAATTGTGAAATTGTGCCCCTGCTTTATAAATCACCATCAGAATCTGGATACAAATAAACCCTACTTGCAGCGGGTGGTTCTGTATGACTTTAACGTGTGACAGCTGTAATTAACAACTTTAGTCAAGTCATCATGTCAGCGCCAGGGATAGCATTCCCAGCATTCTGGAGCTATTTACACTACCTGCTGTATGCAACATCCTGTCCAGTTGCCCAAGCTACCCCCCCCCCCTCTCTGCCTTCTCCCCCCTTCCCCCCCGCTTCCCATCCTTTAAAGCACAGCACTTACAACACACCAGCACAGCACATGCTCCCACAGTCTGTTCATCATCTGGTGTGTGTGAGTGTGTGTGTGAGAGAGTGTGTGAGTGTGTGTGTGTGTGAGTGAGAGAGTGTGTGTGTGTGTGTGTGTGAGTGTGTGTGAGTCTGTGAGTGAGAGAGTGTGTGTGTATGTGTGTGTGTGAGTGTGTGAGTCTGTGTGTGTTTGTGTGTGTGAGTGTGTGAGTGTGTGTGTGTGTGTTTGTGTGTGTGTGTGTGTGTGTGTGAGTGTGTGTGTGTGTGTGTGTGTGTGTGTGTGGTGGTGGTGGGTGGGGTCTGCACGGATATTGTCAAGATTATGATTGTCTATCTTGAATAATCTACCAGGCACGTATCTGTGTGAGTGTGTGTGATAGAGAGTGCACCACTTTATTGTCATTGCACAGAGTGCAAGTATTAAGACAACGAAAAGCAGGATAAAAGGATATGCGCAGTAATACGATATGTGCAGTAACAGCAACAAGGTAGTGCAAAATGAAGAGATAGGTACACTGAATACTACGGACTAAGTATATAAGTGGATGTACAGTTAGTAAAAAGTAGTGCAAATGTTCAATGGCTGGAAGAAGGTGCATGGCAACGGTGTTTAGGGAGATGCCTTTAATGCTAATGCAGACTTTTAATGTATAAATGCAAGTGTTACAAAACACCTTCTGCTGCTAGATGGACACAGGTCTGTGTCTTACAAAAGCTTTCAATTGGGGCCCTTATTTACCCAATCTTTCTCAGAAGTGTGAAAGTGCCCCTCCCAGGGTTTCCTGTCAGATGGTAGTAGTAGTAGTTTCACACCTCGGCTTGGATGGAAAGATATCACATATGCTCACACACCCATACACACACACCCATACGCACACGCACACACTTGCCCAAAACCACTCAACCGCACTCAATAAAGCCCCTACCACTAATGCCAGTCATTGGTCTCTGGGGAAGACAAACTAAACTAATACTTTTTGACAAGAAAAGTGGTCTGTGTGTGTTATTAATAGTCATTCCTAGTGATGAACGGGTGTATAAGAAACTTTTGTGGTATCAAGGGTTAAAATCAATGTAAGTGAAGTGTAGGCTATCTATCGACACAGAGTTTCCAACTGTAATCAGCAGTTTTTCCAACAATGTTTAAAATGTATTTTCTAGTTGAAATCAAGAACATTGACACTGTTTGTCTAACCTTTGTATATATAAGGCTCATTTTGTCCAACTGACCTACTTGACAAACGTGTCCTCAGGCCAGTTTGTGACTTGACCTAAATTATGGGTAGAGACCCATGCAGTCAAGGGAGGCCCCTGACATTCTCACTTCTCCAAAGGAAATAGCAGCTTATTAATACAGCCTACATTCAAATGATGCAGGTTTTGTTTATTTTTTTTTTGCTGCTGGAGCAAAGAAAACGAAGAACCAAAGCGACACACTTTAAGTTCTGAAGCTCCAACGATACTGTTAAAAACGCCCTTCCTCTGCAGAAACGACTTAAGTATCAGAGAGAAACCGCAGACTGCAGGGAAGCCTACTCCCAATCAGTTTAGACGGAGAGAGAGAGAGAGAGAGAGAGAGAGAGAGAGAGAGAGAGAGAGAGAGAGAGAGAGAGAGAGAGAGAGAGAGAGAGAGAGAGAGAGAGAGATTGAAGGGGGGTGGGCTGAAGGTTGCAGAGAGCAATGTCATGCGGACGCCACCGTGTGGTTCCGTTTAAAACCGCAGTTTTGAACTGCAGTTATTCCCTCCACGGCTTCCGTTACACCGCCTTGATGTTACTGATTTCTTTCGAACAGTCAAACTCTTTTTGCAAGTCTTCTGCTGTATTCTGTTGTTTACAGGTCTCTAGTCTGTCAGAGTCGCCGTCAGTTCTCCTCAGACGCGACTAAAGCGAACTCAAGATTGTAACACAGAAGGGATCAAGTAGCCTATCCAGACGGCATATTTTAGACTAGTTCTGGAGGGACGTAGTCCTGTGTTTGCCTATAGTGACCGGCGGCGGAAGAAGCAGCATTTCATCTGAAAAGTTAAAACGATAACCAAAGATATCGAAAGAGTCAATCAGTTTGCTAAATTGCAAATTTGCTGCTCGGAAGTTAATTGACCATTTAAAATTTTTAAAAGCGGGTCAAATAGCATCGTTAAATTCGTTTTGTAGAAATGCCTCAATTTGAATAATTTGAAAACCATTGCACATAGGAGATCATCCTTTTATCAGGCTACTGTTGGTTAATTAGCCTATTAGGCTACAATAGGCTATATTTTATTTGAAGATGCTTAAGCCACTACATACGGTCAGTTATAAATGCATTTTGCTCTTGCGATATCGTGCAACCCTATCACTAGCATTGAGTGACACTCACTCCCGGAAGCATGTATTGACTAATGGCCGAACTATAGTATTTTGTCATCATTCAACGTAGGCTATTAATAGTATATATTTTTCCTCTATTTCCACTCCTTAATGGATACCGCGTGGAAAGCGAGGGGTGGTCAAATAGACAATACGAGTTGAGCAGAAGCGTTTAGGGGCAGTTCCTGCCGGAGAGAATGACAAGGACGGGAGAGAGGGAGAGAGAAAGGGGAGGGGAATTGACATTAAAGCAACACAACAAGGAAACTACACTGCAGACACTAGACGCCTTCATTTTATGTTTATGTATAATAGATGTGCCAACTGAAGAATTGTGGTCCAGCCAATCTGCCTCTTTAAAAAATACATTCTTAGCACAGCTTCGAAGTGCCCCGAACAGAGAACGTTTTGACGAAGTTGGATATTAAGCCGCTTTCCGACGCTTTCAGACATATGGGTGAGAATGATAAGACAGAGATTTTAATTATTGTTCTGGGGAATATGTCAGATCCTTCACACGGGCCTCGCATTGCGGGGAATGAAGGAACAGTGTGTCTTTAGGAGACGTGGAAAACAAAGCCCGGTCACATTTAATCTAATTTATTAGCTAATAGCAATTAATGACATTAAATTAAATCAATATCCCAACAAAAGATTAACACTTTTTGTCCGCACTGTGAAATACCGGTTTCTATATCATATGTGTGAGCTTAATGAGAGCCGTCATTGTTGCAAACAGTAGGCTAATTAGAGTTCTCTGCGGCTGTCAATATTGAGAAAAAACGAAACATCAACTGTGACTGAGGAAGCGTTGATGTGGGGTGATGTCTGTTTTGCATGGGTCGATCAACTTGACCTTTGGATTCAACCTCTTTAATTTTCATGGCAATTATGTGTTTTTATAATCCTTTGTAATTTGGGTTGGCGAGGTTGTGATTCTCAATATCCCTGACAGTAGTATTATACATGACAACATTATCACCACAAATCTTATAAAACGTGTCCGATCAAAGTTTCAGTTTTTTGGGGGATAGTCAATTTCAACCTTCATGTCTTCATAGGCTCCGAGCCGGCCCTGTCTCCACAGGTGGTGGGGGAAGGGGGAGAGGAGGAAGAGGAGGACCTCAGTGGAGGAGAGGAAGCAGACCTGAGGAACTGTTCGGGTCGAGGCTCCCTGTTGACCAGGAGGGGAATCACCCTCCGAGTTCTGCTGAAGGATGGACTGGTGGAGCCAGGGGATGGGGTGCTGTCCATACACTACCTGGTAACATGACCTGTCCATACACTACCTGGTAACATGACCTGTCCATCCACTACCTGGTAACATGACCTGTCCATACACTACCTGGTAACATGACCTGTCCATACACTACCTGGTAACATGACCTGTCCATCCACTACCTGGTAACATGACCTGTCCATACACTACCTGGTAACATGACCTGTCCATACACTACCTGGTAACATGACCTGTCCATACACTACCTGGTAACATGACCTGTCCATACACTACCTGGTAACATGACCTGGTAACATGACCTGTCCATACACTACCTGGTAACATGACCTGTCCATACACTACCTGGTAACATGACCTGTCCATACACTACCTGGTAACATGACCTGTCCATACACTACCTGGTAACATGACCTGTCCATCCACTACCTGGTAACATGACCTGTCCATACACTACCTGGTAACATGACCTGTCCATACACTACCTGGTAACATGACCTGTCCATACACTACCTGGTAACATGACCTGGTAACATGACCTGTCCATACACTACCTGGTAACATGACCTGTCCATACACTACCTGGTAACATGACCTGTCCATACACTACCTGGTAACATGACCTGTCCATACACTACCTGGTAACATGACCTGTCCATACATTACCTGGTAACATTATCTCTCCACACAAATGACAACTTCACTAGTTGCAACAAAAATGAAAGTGTTACCCAATTCTCTGTTTGCCTCAAATTGAAACTCTGTCTACAGGGTAAAAAGTTTGTTGGTGACCTGCTGAACGATGGCAAGATCCGCTGGGTGGAGACGGGCCAGATCTTCAACTCGCCCAGCGCCTGGGCCACCCACTGCAAGAGGCTGGTCAACCCCGCCAAGAAGTCCGGCTGTGGCTGGGCATCGGTACGGTACCGTGGCCAGAAGCTGGTCCAGTACAAAACCAGCTGGCTGCACAAGTACCAGCCCAGCGCAGACATGGTGAGGAGGATGTGTGTGGGGGGGGGGGGGGAGCAGAGATGGTGAGGAGGGTGTGGGGGGGGGAAGCAGAGATGGCAGAAGTACACACATCCTTCACTCAAGTAGAAGTACAGATACTCATTTATAAAAGATTCTGGTAAAGGTTCTGACTACACTTTTTCACTCAAGTTAAAATATAGGCTAAAGTATGGACTCTGACAAATACTTCTAAAAAGTAGTTATTAGTCCAAGTACTTATACTTATTTTAGTAAAAGCTTGTCAGAAAAATTGTGTTTTGGGGAAACCACCAAAGGGGTTAGTATGGGTGTTTTAGGGAAATTACAAAAGGGGTTAGTATGTGTGTTTTGGGGGAAATGACCAAAGGGGTTAGCATGTGTTTTGGGGAAATTACAAAAGGGGTTAGTATGTGTGTTTTGGGGGAAATGACCAAAGGGGTTAGCATGTGTGTTTTGGGGAAATGACCAAAGGGGTTGGTATGTGTGTTTTGGGGGAAATGACCAAAGGGGTTAGCATGTGTGTTTTGGGGAAATTACAAAAGGGGTTGGTATGTGTGTTTTGGGGGAAATGACCAAAGGGGTCAGCATGTGTGTTTTGGTGGAAATTACCAAAGGGGTTAGTGTGTGTGTTTTGGTGGAAATGACCAAAGGGGTTAGCATGTGTGTTTTGGGGAAATTACCAAAGGGGTTAGTATGTGTGTTTTGGAGAAATTACCAAAGGGGTTAGCATGTGTTTTTTGGGAAAATCACCAAAGGTGTTTGTAGGCCAAATAACCACTGTAAAGAATGTAAGGAGTGAAAGTAAATAGTTGTCCGAAAAATAAATAGTGAAGTCAAGTACTGATACCAGAAAAACCTGTCCTGTGATGCCAGAGCCTGATAAGCGAGGGAGAGGATGACGACCTGGGCGATGAGGAGGAGGAGGAGGGGAAGGCAGTGGTCGTGCCAGACGAGAAGAACAAGAAGACCAAACCTGAGTTGCATGGTGAGGAGGAACCCAGGGGGAACCCAGGGGGAACCCAGGCAACCCCAACACCAACTGACGCTTTCACACTAGTCCAGTGTCTAGCCTGGGTGTGTAATCCATCTTTCTTGGCTTCAGACGTCAGCCTGCTGCCCAGGAGAGGAGACAGGGAGAGGATCCCGGTTCGATACTGCACCCTGGGGACCAGGGATGCGGCCAGGTACGGACTGTCTCAACCTCTTACCTCACCTGTCCTCACCTCTTACCGGCTCCCTGGAGGCACGCTACCTAGACACAGCAGGTGTCTTGAGACACAGGATCATAATTCTAAATCTTCTCTAAAAATGCACATACATTTTTTATTTTATTGAGTGATTTTATTGATTTAGTTTTTTCATGTCCCCACAGGGACCCACACACTCTGGTAGAGTTATCAGCCTTCTCTGCCATAAACCGCTTCCAGCCGTTCAACGTAGCCGTCTCCAGTAACGTACTTCTACTCATGGTGGGTCCAGATGCACAACTACTACTATATACCCTGGAAGTATCAGAATTATCCCTCAAACTCAATTTAATGATTCATTCAATACATTGATGAGGAAGCGCTAATAACTGAAGAAAAGTTAATGTAAACAATACACATTTGTACACACAAGCAAACTCCATCCTGGATATCATGGGATTATAAATCAGATTTCATATCAGCTACTGTGTGTCATGTCTGTACTGTGCCGTCCGTGATGGGGGATTGGTGTGTGTGTGTGTGACCTCACCAGGACTTCCACTGTCACCTGACTACCAGCGAGGTAGTCGGCTACCTGGGAGGACGCTGGGACACCAACACGCAACGTGAGTACGGTAACCGTAGTAACGCGTGTACAGTAACCGCGGCGACGCGTGGTCTCGCCCGCCAGCTCCGCTGACGTATCTCTCTCTTCCTCTGCTCTTCGTCCGGACAGTGCTGACGGTTCTGAGGGCATTCCCTTGCAGAACGCGGCTAGGAGACAGAGAGGCAGCATCGGCCGTGGAGGAGGAGGTAAGGAACGTCTTGGAGAACGTCTTGGAGAACGTCTTGGAGAACACCTAAGAACACTGTAGAGAACCCTGGAGCTGAACCCTGAGAGAATCACAAAGAGAATCCCATAAAGGAACCTGAAGAGAACCTACATAGAGAACACCACATAGAACCGCCAGCAGTCTCACAGTACATCCATGCTGATGAGACCATGAACACACACATCAAATTCAGTATCAGTTATTAAATCACGCAATTGAACGGTTGACAATTAAGTAAAATCTCTGTCTCTCTCTCCCTCCCTCTGTGTTTTCCAATCATATCCACAGATCTGCCAGAACCTGTTCATGCGAGGGCTGTCATTGGTGGGCTGGTACCACAGTCACCCGCGTGGCCCCGCCCTGCCCTCCCTCCAGGACATCGACTCCCAGATGGACCACCAGCTCCGTCTGCAGGGCAGCAGCAACGGCTTCCAGCCCTGCCTGGGCCTCATCTGTGGTAGGGTCTGGGGTGAGGTGCATGTCCTGGTGTCTGGGCTCTGAGAGGTGGGGTCTGGGTGGTGGGCTCTGGGAGGTGGGCTCTGGGAGGTGGGGGCTGGGTGGTGAGGGCTGGGTGGTGGGGGCTGGGAGGTGGGGTCTGGGTGGTGGGGTCTGGGTGGTGAGGGCTGGGTGGTGGGGGCTGGGTGGTGAGGGCTGGGTGGTGGGGGCTGGGTGGTGGGGGCTGGGTGGTGGGGGCTGGGTGGTGAGGGCTGGGTGGTGGGATCTGGGTGGTGGGGGCTGGGTGGTGGGGGCTGGGTGGTGAGGGCTGGGTGGTGAGGGCTGGGTGGTGGGGGCTGGGTGGTGGGGGCTGGGTGGTGGGGGCTGGGTGGTGGGGTCTGGGGGTCTAGATGGTGGGGTGGCGTGGTCTGGGTTCTGGGTTAAGATCTGGGGCCTGCCTTGTATGGCTGTAGGTTGAGGGCCTGGTGTGTTTAACATCGACCTGCTGAATGTTCACAGCACCTGCAGGCCATCCTAACCTGTTCCTCTTTCTTAGGTCCGTACTACCATGGCAACCAGGGTGTAGCATCCACCATCACACCTTTCTGGGTGGTGCCCCCCCCGGAGGTGAGTGATGGTGTTGCACAACATCAAAACACTAACACCAGCACAGTGAAACCTGGTTCAGAAACACTAAGACCAGAAGCTGTACAGTGGTCCTAGAGCGTGTCGTACCATAAGTAAAATGTCAATCATTTTGTCATAAGATGTCACACTCTCTTCTTCTACCTCTCTCGTCTCCGTAGCAACGTCCTAACGATTATGGGATACCGGTGGCGGTGGAGGTGACCTACGTTCAGGACAACTTCCTCACCAGTGATGTTCTCAACGAGATGGTAACTTAGCAACCGCTCTCCATGTGGAGTTCTCTCTCGCTCTCTCTTGTATATATATATATATACAAACCCAAAACTAATATGACATCTAATATTACATCCTAACCATAACCTCTGAACTACAGTAAACCTGGCCTAGACCTTTCTAGTGATCCTATGCTCTCTCTCTGGTCTCTAGATGCTGCTGGTGGACTTCTACAGAGCTGCTCCAGATCTTGTCCAGTTCCAGCAGTACTGGTGTCCAGACACCACAATGATGGACAAGATCAAGGTGAAGGCGAGGGACTGGGGCGATTGTCTGTGTGATGCTCTGGGATCGTTTGCTTGAGTCTGGCTGGAGGGCTGACTTTCCTCTGAATAGAACATTGGTCACATTGTCCCAAACTAGATCAATCCAGCACAGACTATTTAAAAGTAGCTTTTTGGAAGAAAAAATATTGATTATGTTATATTTATGTCAGTCGCTCAGCTTCTCATTTTTTCCTCTCACCTGATTGGCTGTCTCCCCCAGGGCTCCCTGAGTGGCCACGCCCCCAAGGATCAGGCCTACTCTCAGATCCTGGAGCACGTATGCAGCCAGCTGACAAACACACACTGAGACCCCTCGCAGACTGTGTGTGTGGCCTTTCACTTTTGGACCTTTTACATGTGTGTGTGTGTATGTTGATGTACACTGGCCTTCTACTAGTGGACTTGTGTGTGTTTCTGTCCTGGACATTAGAGATTTTTACTGTAGCTGAATGTGGAACGGCTCTCTGTGTGTGTCGACCTCGGAAAGAGGGATCTTCCTCCTTCTCCTCTTCCTCCCTGTTCTCCGTGAAACCTTACTGTAGTCTGACACTTGGAGGTGAGCGAAGACGACAATGCCTTCTAACTGCTGAGGAAACTATGAATTAAACACACTGGAACTGTTGACGTGTGTCTGTCTTCACTTATAAAAATGCACCTGATAAAAAATATTTTCACTATATTTAAACGAGTAAAAAAGAACTAGAAAATAGTTAAAACCGTAAGTAAAGAGAACCACAACCAAAAAAACGTTTTACATTTATTTATTCAAAGGAAGACCAGGGAAACAGGCAAGTACAAATAGTTGATAATTCATGGATATTGTGGTTAAATTATGTTCATGACATACCAAAAGTCAAAAAGAAAACTTCAACTTATGACGTACATTAACAAGGTATCGTAAAGAGCTACATGCAAAGATTAATTTAAGTGTTTAAAGGTTTTCGCATTTAAAAAATAATACTATCGAGCGCCAGATAGAATTTGTTTAATTTTTATATATATATTTTTTTTATATAACTGGTACTCATGACAGATTAGACAGAAATAACCCTTTTTAAAAAGTGTGTAGTGCCTTATAGGCACACGCACATACATGTGCACAAAGGCAAGTCCAGAAAAGTGCCAGATTCTGGAATCTCCAGGATGTTGTTATAGCAACGGAACTACAAGTTATGTTATCTTGGACTACCTTGTGTGTGATCCAGTCAGCACCCAATGTCCCTCTTCCAAGATGGCCGCTCTACACCACCAGTAAACCCCCCCTAGACAGGGCCTGTAAACATGTAGAAGCTGGGGTTGCAGAATGATCACACACAGTGTCACTAAAGGACCATTCACCCTAGGTACTCATCTTTAGTCCCATTCCTCCCATACGGTGGATCTACACTGTGTGTGTGTGTGCATATCTATCAGTGACTGGTGAGCGTGTGTGTGTGCATATCTATCAGTGACTGGTGAGCGTGTGTGTGTGTGTGTGCATATCTATCAGTGACTGGTGAGCGTGAACAACATGCGTGTCTGTAGACACACTCGAGATCTTCACAGTATCAGTCTGTCCTCAGCCCGACACACAGTGGAACGTGTGTCTGCAGAGTGCAGATGTCCACTGTGTCTGCGTGAGACAGTGTGTGTGTGTGTGTGTCTGCGTGAGACAGTGTGTGTGCGTGTGTGTGTGTCTGCGTGAGACAGTGTGTGTGTGTGTCTGCGTGAGACAGTGTGTGTGCGTGTGTGTGTGCGGCTGCCAGCAGTCGCCACTTGGGAAGCGGAGGGAGTCAGGGGTGTGCGGAGGTGTGTGTGTGTGTGGAGGTGTGTGCGGTCGCTGGGCTGGTGGACCCCTCCCAGGGACCCCAGCCAGCCAGGCCCTCAGGCCCCGGGCCCCTCTCAGAGCTGCACACGAAGGCCCCTGGAGGAGGGCTTCTAAAGCAGTCGACACACAGTCTTGTCTGAACTAGGCCCGGGGCGCTGCTTTGGATGAAGAACATCGTAGAAGGCGAACAGTTTAATGTTCTACTTCAGTGTTTTTTTGTTTCTTCTTCTTTGTTTTTGCTCTTCTCTTGAAAACACAAGCCGAACACTGAGGCCTCTGTCGAATGACTCGACGTGTAGAGGAGTGGGGAAGATTCTGTTTTTATTTATATATACAGTATATATATTTTTTTTACACATCAAATTTTACTGTTGGGCTCTGGGTCTTAGGCCTGTATCTGTGTTTGACAACACACACAAGTAATCCTGACGTTTAAAAATTCACATTTCAACTTGTGTACACAAGTACAAAAGTAGTGTCACGCTACTCTAGAAGGTTGATGACCAGTATGAGGGTCGAGGCACAGAGCGAGGTGTGGAGAGTAAGAGTAACACTAAGAGGAAACATCCTGTTTCAAACTTCCTGGTGGTTCGTGGGGAAGGCAGAGGAGTATCTCTCCTGGCTACGACCAAGCAGAGCTGGGCCAAGTCCACTGTGGACAGTGGCAATACCTCTCCTGACCAGCAGGAGGAGCTATTACAGTTCAAACCAGTTAAAACCTCTGAAAGTCTGGGACGGGAGGAGGAGAGAGATGTGCAGTCATGTCGAGCTGCATCGTAAACAAAGTCTGAGTGCACGTGTAATAAAATGAGTCAGGAGCTAAAGTGACTTCAGATGTGTTTGTTTTTTTGTGGAGTCGGACAAAAATAAAAAAAACGTAT
>NC_085041.1:2085190-2137648 GCF_963692335.1 Osmerus eperlanus
ATATACAGGCTTCATAACAACAAACGTCCGTAGTTCCCATCCTAGGGTAGAAGAGACCAATGAGAGAGGCTCCTAGGGTAGAAGAGACCAATGAGAGAGGCTTCCTGCTGCTGGTGGGCGTGGCCAGGCCAGGCTTGTGGATAGGCCGGGTAAGTTACAGCCCTGGAAGGGGTTCTGGGTTCACAGGACTACAGACACATTCTTACCCTTTCCAGGTCTTTGAAGTCCTCGTCCAGTTTGGTCCCCTCGGCACCCCCCACCTTCTCACTGACCATCTGGAGGGAGGGAGAGAGAGACAGAGACAGACAGAGAGAGAGAGAGAGAGAGAGAGAGAGAGAGAGAGAGAGAGAGAGAGAGAGAGAGAGAGAGAGAGAGAGAGAGAGAGAGAGAGAGCGATAGGGAGAGATAAGAGAGGGAGAGGGAGCGGAAGAGGGATAGATGAGAGCGAGAGAAAGAGCAAAACAGAGAGACACCAGATTGAGGAGTGAGATAGGCAGAAATAGAGAGGGAGGGGGGCGGGAGAGAGAGATTAAAGAGAGAGACATAAATAAAAGAGAGAGAAACAGTGAGAGAGAGAGATTCACACACAGAACAGAGGCAGAGAAAGAGCGGAGGTTGAGAGGAGAGACAGTAGAAGAGAGTTGTGTGCAGGCTACTGTTATAGAGGAGCAGAAACAGCACTAGACACATTTCTCATCAGCCCTATCCTTATTATCAAATGGCATTTCTCAAAGTAGTGAATGTGGACTGTCCTCTCTCCATGGCTTCAGACCAAATCACATTTTATTTGCATAGACCCTGTCTGATAACTCCCACAGCCTGACAGGGATACCAGTCGTCTCTTCGCTCTCCTGAAACACCTTGACAGGCCGCCTCTGCTTTACAGCAAGTTCCTCCCACTGAGACCCCGACACACACACACACACACACACACGGTTAACACATTCACCCCTCCCCCCACAGCCCCGCCCCCTCTCCTGCACTCTCCCTCCTCCTCCCAGTGTTTCCTCTCCCTGTCTCTCTCTCTCTCTCTCTCTCCCTCTCTCTCTCTCCTGCTGTACATTCAGTCCTAAAGCTTCCTCCAGCTAACTCCCCATGGTGCAGTGGGCTCCCTCAGCTAACCCTGTCTGCTAGGAGACAGCACATGCTTTCAGATAACACGACAGTGTCATGTATTCATAAAGGAGAGGGGGGTCTTTTCAAATGTTACTCCAACGCAGTTTTGGAGCACCCCCACAGAGCACACAGTCATACAGGACAAAGTAGCTACTTAAAAACGACAAATAAACAGTATTATTTCTCTCGAAGGGAGGCTCTCTGACAGTGTGTGCTTAAGCACAAGACATGGGAGGGTTTCAGGATCGGGGCACTGGTTCTGTCGGGAGTGATAGACTGCAGGGCATAACAGCACACATATGGAGGTGTTACGTAACCTCTCGGCTGTCCCGTGTCCTGTTGCAGGCTTGTATCCGTCCAAAACAGAACGAGCCTGGCTACACTCTACAGGCAATATTCTGGAAATGTTTAAAGGCCTCTTTTTAAACAGAGACAACTGATTTGCTCATAATGTTTTTTGAGATGACGCAGGCTATGCTTAATTGGAAGCATACGTGCTTGGTTTATGAGCAAGCTTTTACAGACAAACTCAGAAAGTTCTTTCTCCCAGTTCTCGGGCTGTAAGGTCTAGCCTGGACCCAACATGGCCCTGCTGTCCTGCGTTTCCCGATAACGACGGATCATAGCAACGATCGAGCAAAATAACGATTTCTTACGTGCGTTTCCCAAACATGCTCGTAAGGAGTAGGCTAATCTATGCGCTTTCAAGAGCTACGAATTTTCAAGAGACACTTTAGCTACGGTGTCTTTGGGAACGGCCCGTAAAACTAAGATTCGTCGTACGACGGATTCTACGATCAACTTAGGCTTACGACGCTTTCGGGAAACGCAGCCCAGAGCGGTTCAGCCCAGCCTCTGTCCTGTCCTGCAGGCCTAACTCAGTTACAAATAGTGGAACATAAACAACAACAGGTTATGGGGACAATTTGATGTTTTTCTCCTGATGAGGGAGAATTAGAGCAGATACTGGTCTCTCAGTTTGTCAGGGTGTATGGAGGGCTATCTCTTGGTCTGGGCTATCTCCTGGTCTGGGCAATATAGAGGGCTATCTCTATGGAGGGCTGTTTCCCAGGCTATGCAGCCAGATGAACTCAACAGGAAATAAACTCTAGCCTCTCGCCCTGACTAGATGGGTGGGGTGATTCATGGGGGTCTCACCACTTTCCTCAGGCAAAACACAAGCCTTACTTTTTATGCTTTGCAAACTTCCTTCTGTAAAACATGTTAAAGACCTGGGCATTGCAAACTGAAGAGGCCTTATCGTGATGACTAGTGAGTGCCATCCCTCTGCAGGCTCTATTTATAAAAGCGCAGCATGTCAGATAGGTCAACAACCTTTAACCCTTGTGTTATCTTCGGGTCATTCTGACCCATCAGTCATTGTGACCCACCGTCGTATTGCGACAAATTTACCTCATACAAAAACAAAGTGAAGCATTTTCTTTTAACTGTCGGGCTGTCTCAGACCCCCCACATTGGAATGGTTAAAAGAAAATTATTTGTATTTGTTTTTGTATTGGGTAAAATTGGGTAAACACAACAATGGTTCGTTATGAACCTTTGGGTCATGTGACCCGAAGGCAGCACGAGGGTTAAGATACAGCCATGAACCGTGGTGCAAGCACATGATAGCTTTCCCTGCCCTGGGGAACTGGGATCAGATCACGAGGACAGACAGACAAGCCAGCACTGATTCACGGTTCAATAACAAGACTAGATCAACTAAAGTCCTCTTCCATTTGAAGAGGTGTACACACCTATTGTAGGTCTGTGCTGAGTAAAGCACCATATCTACCTGAAATACGATGTTGTTGCAAGGCTTAGCAAAGTCTCTACATGGCCTCACCTGTGTCCTCTGTGTTACTGTGGGGCTTGTGGACTTCCATGCTCTGGATACCCAGACCTCTAATGAGGCCCTTCCCCCCACGGGGGCCCTGCCCCCCACGGGGGCCCTGAGGACCCCAGACACAGCAGCACATCAGGCCTGGTCTAATGACTGCAGCATGTGAACCAGGAAATGGGCATGGCTACTAACTCGCACCAGACCAAGGAGCGCTAGCTTCTCATCAGGCCTCGGTGACACCGCAGAGCGAGAGAGAGGAGAGGCGACTATTTGCTGCTGCGTCCTGGAAGATGATGTGGTGTTTCTCGGAGGAGGACGTCTGTACGTTCTGAGGTTGATGTCACTTCCACGTGCTGGCCCCGTCTCTCCTCCCGCACCTGTTATGTAAACCTGGGCATGAATGGATAACCAGGAACACCGCAGGGATACCACACACAGAGAGAGGTGACTCATGTAAATATCTCCCATCAAAGTCTTCTATGTGAACAGAGGCCGCAGTGTGTTCACCTTTATCTTGCACGCGAATACGGCACAGCATGGAAAAAGGTTTGGTTTACATTTACATTTTTTGTCATTTAGCAGACACTCTTATCCAGAGCGACTTACAGTAAGTACAGGGACATTCCCCCGAGGCAAGTAAGGTGAAGTGCCTTGCCCAAGGACACAACGTCATTTGGCACGGCCGGGAATTGAACTGGCAACTTTCAGATTACTAGCCCGATTCCCTAACCGCTCAGCCACCTGACTACCGGTTTACCTAACATCAGTTCATAGAGTCTATTCCAAGACACGAAATATAAAGCATATAGGAGATACTTTAGGCCTTCCCTTCTGACTATGAGTCGTAGACAGGAGGGCCAACAGCTGCAGAGACGTCTGGGAACATCTTGAGGTGAAGAATCGCTCCACACAACATGACTTTGTTTGGATTGGAGATATGGTTTGCAGATATGGTTCTCATATCAGCATTGCAGAGGAGACGAGACTGACACACAAGGCCACCTTAGTGTCTGCTACAGTAGCTGGCAGCTCGACTAACAGAACGAGCGAGAAAGGGAAAATAGCCCGGTGGGATTGGAAACGGCGTGAGAAGTGATTGGGAGGCAGAGAATCGTGGGATTGTTTTGTGATTGGGAGAGTGACGGTGTGTTGGTGAGTCAGTCGCATCAACAGGCTCCTCAACAATGGAGGACATGTTGCCAGGGAGCAGGAGTGTCCTGGCATACATACCAAACCGCCCTAGATAACACGCACGAGCACGCACTCTCTCTCACATTCACTCACTAACACACACACACAATCGCTTACAATTTCTCTTCCACACACTCTCACATACACTCAATCACACTCTCTGTCTCCCTATCTCTTTCTCTCTCTCTGTCACACACACAAACACAACCCTACGGGCCATAGACCTCCGGCCTGCTCACCTGCTATATATTTTGAATCTGGTAGCCTAGATACACAGTCATTAGGTACTCTGTAACCCTACATAGACCAGCTTATATATATCCCACTGTCAAATAGTGGCACACCATTAGCAGAATCGACTACTAGGCTCAATGGCCTAGTGACAAGCTGTGAGGTCCGTGTGTCTGTGTGCAGTTGGAAGAGAGGGCAAGAAGAAGTGCAACTGTTCAGTAATGTTAGCTTAACCTTTCCAGCGAGATATGATCTCTTCAGAGTAGCTGCCCCTGGCTGAGAGACAGAAATCAACCCTCTGCAGAGCCCTATCTCTGACCACTGAGCAACCATTTCCTGTTTCTCCCACACTTCTCAGTAGGCTTGTCTTATTCGTGCGATATGACGGGATGTGTGAATGTTGAGAAAAGGAGAGGTCAAGCAAGAGAAAGGCATCGTAAATCGATTCAGCGTCGGACACAGACGAGGGAAGAGAAAACAGAGACAGTTACTGTAAGCGAGGGTGTGTGTGTGGCGAGGAAAGCATTCTTCAGATGTCCGTTCTGAAACTTCCTGCATTCCACAAGAACAGAGCTACAGCTGCACACATTATCTTACCCGCTGCTGCAATTAGGCCAGCAACAGAATACTAATTGTCACAAGTCACAAACCATGACAGTTCAACTGGCACCTGTACCAGCTTGTGCTTTGATCCCAACGAGGAACTACACTGTTTGTGTCAGTGCTGCTTTCAAAGGGGACAGGATTTTTCTTGCTGGTGTAAAGAACTATTGAGTCATGCCCTGGCAAGAGCTGCAAAACTGCATTGCAGACCAATTAGGAGAGAGCTACCTCGTTCATATCTAGCTGTCTGCAACACACGCACGCACGCGCACGCACGCACGCACGCACGCACGCACGCACGCACACACACACACACACACACACACACACACACACACACACACACACACACACACACACACACACACACACACACACACACACACACACACACAGCAGTGTGGCCTCTACATCTTGCAGATTTTCCCTCCAGACTTGCTCCTTTTACTCTCCCTTTGTCTTCCCTACTGGGAACTACACAGGAAGTTGGGGGAGAAACCAAATGTCTTTCCTGCTGATCTCAGCAGGAACAGGAAGAGAGGAGGCTGACTCAAAAGTCTCTGTATCATCAACTGGTAGTGAGATCAGATTTATGCTGACGAAAATGAATCACATCAACGTCTCAAGTTGTCAGCTATTTAGCTATTGTGTCAGCACATTACCATATTTTACAACAGCAACAGTCTGTAACGCCTAATAACTGTTCAATGACATGATGTTGTACTAATACACTTTATAGTTTACGCTTGGAGAGAATGCGTATCCTTAAGGCACGGTTATAGGACATCTGTTATCAATAACTTTGTATACCCTGAAGTGACGTACAAGTGCCTGGTTGAGTGACAGCTGTCTGTCAACACGCACCGTAACGGCCTGATACAGTTGCTAGGATACCACAGTGTTTTCAATAAAATTAAGATAGGAAGCTAGTAAAGCTACCTTGCTAAAATCAAAAACTTTAACTACCAAGCTAGCGACTCAAAGTTCATCTCATCATATGTTTAAACTTTGCCGAAATAAAATTGGACTCAGCTAACTACACAATTGTTATATGCATTTAAATCGGTAGGAAACATAATAATAAGTACGTTAAATTAAATTAATTAAAATAAAGAATACAAGAAAAGTTAGCTAAGCTAACATTAGCGATACTGGCTAGCTCGAGCTACATACAAAGCGAGCTGACTGTCTGTTGTGCTAGCTAACGTTGAAGTAGGAGGAAAGTTTTCCGCTAACCTGGCTGGCTTTATAAAACTGCTTCTTGAAGCCCGCTACAGACATCTTAGAGGCGGACAGTCTTCCACTTTGGCCTTAAAAAATCGTTAAAGACAGTCAATCCACTTGCAGTTTCTTGTTGGCAAGCAATGAGAAGCCGTTGATAAGAAATCATAGGACCACTCCGCACTCTGGCAGCCGTGTCGGGACACGCCAACTGATTGTTGGGTGACCACGTCTACCAGGGGGTTCTTCAGATTCACAAGCGTGACTAGAGCAGAGTGCGTACGACGGACGAGATCTACAAGTCTACCAGACACAGCGACAGGTCTCAAACTACAGGGTATACCTCCAGGATATGTAATTGCTCGATGCACATATTTGTAAATCTGCGCCAACTCCCTTTATTTAAACACCCCCAAGAAATCCCATCGTTGTACATTCCTAACTTCGCGATGGGACACCAAAAAGACTGTGGCATAGCCCCCTCTACCGTAAACCTATGGGAAAGTCCGATTTAATAAACTTAATAGTTCATCATGGACCACTTGGTGGCAATACAGTACTCTACAATGATTTCCACCGGCTCATTAAGCGCATCGCGACAACAATCTGGTCTGGGCAAAGGTGGCACCACAGGTCCAAAAGTGGTGGGGCAAAATTTAGGACATATCGGGGGCCTTTCTTGGGGACGTGTTTATATTTTAATGAACAAGTAAACTTCTGTGTCCTATTTGTATTCTTTGTTGATTAACAATGGATAATTGTAAACATTTACATACATTTGAGTAACTCACTTACACGTAAGGCATGTAAAAATTATAGTTACAGTACATGATTGTACAGTAGGCCTACATGCTTGGTTTATGGTTGGATTTTTTCTATTTGGGTCATGTGATTCTAGGTCATGTGATTCTAATTCTCGCTAGCTAATAATGTCATGTAAGTTAGCTTTCTAGTATGTAGTAGCTAAAAATGCATACTACTCTGCATGATCATTTTATCGTGATATTGACACGTTGAGGAGTTTGACATACAGTAGTTACCTTGTTTCTTTCCAATACAAGCGACGTTTTCGGTAACCATCTGCACTGAGTCGTTTTGTAACCCTCGTGCTGTCTTCGGGTCATTGTGACCCACAGCCATGTTGTGACAACTTTAACTAATACAAAAATAAGGTGAAATGTTTTCTTTATCATTCGCGCTGTCTCTGGGTCGTTGTTACCCAGTGTGTCACTTCTCAAACACACTTTCAAAGACGCACACATGGAGACAACAGGCCTAAACTGGTTGTCTGCCCATGGTACACACTTCATAAACACATCTTTAGACTTCAATATTACTGTACTGTCTGACTCTCCAACATGGGTTGGTAGATTGTTCCAGAGATAGGGGACCTTAGTGACAGCTTGCTTATCAGAACCACCTCAATGATGGCCGATTAGCTGGAAGAGTTTCGTTAAGGCGTCACAGGAAATAGAAGAGATATAGATTATAGAAGCTGGTGTTTCTGCCCTTAGCCCACTCCCCAGTCAGAAGTCTTCTACAGCCCAGTGGAGACCCAGTCTGAGAGAGAGATGGTTCCTGTCCTGATGCTGGTGGTCATGTTCTGGAGCACAGGTAGGGCTCTGTTGTATCTGTACAGTGTAGGATACAGTACAGACATGGATTACTATATCTAATACTGTCCTATACTGGTATATAACTGTATTAGTGTATATGGTACTGTTTTATACTGGTATAGACCTGTATTAGTGTATATGGTACTGTCTTATACTGGTAAAGACCTGTATTAGTGTATAAAGTCTATACTGGTATAGACCCGCGTAAATGTATTTTAGAAACAAGAATGTGTTTTGTGCTAAAGTTACGGTTTGTGAAAAGAAAATAAGCATATGAAACATAGCTGTTGTTAATCAATAAATAAAACACAAATATATTCTCTCACACACACTCTTACTGAAACACACTATATTTCACTTAAAAACACACACTCACTCTCACACACAAACAGTACCCAGGGCACTAACCCTCAAACACACACACACACACACACACTAACCCTCACACACAGGCACACACAGGTACACACTCTCGCACACACTCTCACGCCGACACGCACAATACCACACAAACTACCACAGGCACTCATACAGACACAGGACAGCATAAGCTAAAGGGCGTGAGGGTTAAAGCCCCGTCTGGTTACACTTTGCACAATGACCTTAGACACCATGTGTAAGCGGTTGTGTCCAACCAGAACCTGTCTAAGGAGAGCCTGTTCACTCCCTATTAAGCCCCATTGTACCGAATTTGGTTGCAGTTCCACCAGAGTTCCACTGGGGGTGATGGCGGGCGAGTGCAAAATGAATGGTCTGTCCTCGCGGTCTTGCAAGACCGTTCTCGCAAGACGCTTGGCAAGAACGTTCTTCTCAAGAACGCAAGTACGTTCTTTAGCGTTCTTCGGATTAATAAACAGCCATTCTCTGGTCCAACTTTGGTGGGACATCGACATATGTATGCGTTTACGTCTGGGATACCGTTTGAAATCATATAAATGTTTAGGTAACGTTATAGTAAAACGATCTTTATTACATTCATTAATCCACACATTGTATTCCCAATGTACAAGTGTTCACTGTGTTAATAACGTATTTATATTCATAACATATAATAAATTATATCTTATTAAAATCTATATTGATTTCAATAATAATCTTAAAATAGAATGGGAACATAATAAACAGAAGGATCATGACAAAAGAGAAACTTTTTAGGGAGGCATTTATATAAACTTTCTTAAAAAAAATAGAATTACAACTCTTCGAGACGAAAAGAAGCACTAAACTGAAGAGAAAAACAACATGACAAAAAAAGGATAGAAATTAACAAACAAAAGATCACAACAAAACCAGCACACGATCCAAAGGTTCAAATCCATCTTGCTATATTTCATTATCGTTTAGATGCTATTTCTTCTACGAACTCCGTAATGCTCAAACGCCCAATAATAACATTGATATCAAACTGGGTAGAATATTTGATACTTCTGTGATCAACATTCACAAGAACAGACTGTACACAGTGATGGGTTAAGGTTTTCTGTTGGGTGCACGTGTCCCTGCTAGGCTATCTAAAGACACTAGGTCAGAGAGACCAGTTATCTCCCTGAGTGAAACTGACTGGAAAAGTAAAAGTGCTTAGCCCTACAGGACTGCCCCCGCTGGAACACCACCAGACAACCCGCCAGAGGCTGCACAGTTTCACCTACATTTTTTAAATTTGTATTTTTTTTTTTTTACAAATACATCCTAAGCTCTAAACACTTTCACAAAGCATTTACACCATGTGTACAATCTTGCACTGCCTCGCAAACCGTCGTCAAATTTGTGCGAGTTAATACTAGACTCATGTCGTGTAGTTGTGGCTTTGTGTAGCGTTGAGGGGGAGAATCTGTGCGTTCATCTCTGTCGGAGTGTGTGTGGGGGGACTATGCAGGGTCACCTGACTGCAGGGTCACCTGACTGCAGGGTCACCTGACTGCAGGGTCACCTGACTGCAGGGTCACCTGACTGCAGGGTCACCTGACTGCAGGGTCACCTGACTGCAGGGTCACCTGGCTTGGATTAGTTTAGGGTGTAGCTGTTGCCTTCAAGCTACACAGGAACAACATTATTGCACAGTCCCACTCTGACTCTACCTTGAGCATCCATTAAAATCCTGTATCCCCCTAAACAGAAACCACAGATGCTTATATACAATAGGGAGTCCTACACTGGCCCAGCAGTGCAACAAGTGAAACATGGGATCACTTCTAATACAACTGGATAGCCAAGGCCTGTGAGAGATTGTCTCTTTGCGGTAAAGGGGGCGGCTGTGGCCCAGGGGGTAGAGAGGGTTGTCTGTTAATCGCAAGGTTGGCGGTTCGATCCCCGACTCCTCCCAGGCCATGTGCCGAAGTATCCTTGAGCAAGACATCGGGAGCAAGTTGCTCCCGATGGGCAGGCCGGCGCCTTGCATGGTAGCTCGCTGCCGTCGGTATGTGTGATTGAGAGTATGAATGGGTGAATGAGAGGCAAACATTGTAAAGCGCTTTGAGTACCGCTAAGGTAGAAAAGCGTTATATAAATGCAGTCCATTTACCATTTAAAGAAGGTTGTAATAAACTTCAGCTCTACTGATTCTATTTTCATCCACAGCAGCTGGTCTGTAGAAGGGTCAAGCTTTGTATTATGAGTGTTGAAGGGCTTCATTTGTGAAATCCAAATCGATCTCTCATGTTTCTCTGTCAGTATGTTTGTCTAGTTGTCTATGTGCCGGTATATTTATCTGCCTGCCCCCTTGTGTGTACAATATGTAGTGTCTTAACAGAATTTCAGTAAAAACAGAAATCTCCATGAGGTTTTATCAAACAGAATGGAAAAATATATTTGCATAAAATAGATGTAATATTTTTCAGCTATGTCCTTCAAACTGCACGGTAAAGAGCAACGCAGCGGATGTGGTGGTGCTGTGTCCCTACCTCCACATAGCTCTCAGGGCTCGCTGGTGAGGGACTGTCTACCCTTAGACGTGCGGTAAGTCTGGGGGGAGGTGAGGTAGTACGGCTATGGAGGGTGGGGAGGACGACAGACTAAAACACCTCTATCAGTCTATCAGTTTGCAGTTTTCTATGAAAGCAGAAGGATTGAGCACCACAGGTAAAAAGTATGTATGGGTGTTGACCAGCATCCCTGCCCACTGCTGGCCCAAGCAGCTAGACATCCCAGAATCCTCTTCCTCCACACAAGTGAGAGTCTGCTCAGTTTGTTGGTTGTCAAGCCTCGGTTGCTAGGCTCCTTCCCCCTGTGCCTCTGCCAGGCTCCATCACAGTAGTGATGGTCGTTGCCTGGTCGTTGGGGACGTCAGCGGGGGGTGGGGGCCGGGGGTGGGACTCCGGAGATGGCAGTGATCGGTGCTCCTTGGGTGAGGCTGTTATCGTCCTGCCTCTACGCCCGTCTCAGTAGAACAGCCTACTGCCTCTGGGAGTCTTTGTGGCTCGGAGGCGGGGCTTGTGGCTCGGAGGCGGGGCTTGTGGCTCGGAGGCGGGGCTTCCCCAGCATGGTCTTAGTCTTAGGTGCCAATTGTCCACAGGGTTCAGACTGTGCAGCGATTGTCGTCTTCTTTTCACCCAACCGTGTGGTCAGGAAGTCTTTGAGAAGCCTGAGACTATTTTCTTTCTCTCCCTCTCTTCTTTCCCCTCTCTCTCTCTCTCTCTCGCTCTCTCTCTCCCCCAAACAACTAATTGTTACAAGAGTAAATATAAGTCTATGTATACATATAGTGACATTTGAAAAAAATACTTTTCAAAATACTTCTGTGATTCTTTCCTCTTTTCGCTCTCTCTTTCTCGAAGTGGCATTTGCAAGGGGAAAAGGTCAAAGGGTTGAGGTCTTTGATTGCATCTAAAAAAAAAATGATGTTCAAAAATAAAATAAAAAATATATCAGTGTCTGAATGTCTGCTAGTACAAATGCACGAGTAGGCCAGCATAGGTGCCTAGTCTAAGTACTGTGCAATAGATTGTGCCTGTGATGTGGGTAAGACGCCTCAAGTCTTAGTTCACCACGTCATCCCTCTCGCCCTGCTCTCTCTTTTTGTTCTTGGTCCCTTTCAACAGTTAACTTCCTGGATACCAAACCACCACAAGTACAAAACTAAGGAGAAAAAAAAAATTGCTGTTTGTTTTCACCACCCCTCGCATAAAAAGCGTTTAAACATGCCTCGTCCATAGTACTCCTCCAGAGAGAGGCTAGGACAGGGCGGACATTCTGTGTCAGGCCTTGCCGGGGGTGAGGGGGCGACAGGACTGAGAACTACATTCACTATTAGCTTACCTTAGGACCTTTGAAAACTCGAGAAGTCAGACTCAAGTTCTTGAGGACTTCTAAGATTGAGTCCTTACAAATGTCTTTTTTTTAAATTATGATTTAAATTACCACGAGAACATTTCTTATAAGGTTTTTCTCAACTCCTCCCCACATAGATAACAGATAGCGATGAAATGAAATGAAGCAGTAACTACGGGACTGTGTCTCCAGGCAGTTCAAGCTGCTCTGCAGGGCGGAGGTTCAAAGGTGAAAGAGTGGAGGTGAGCGGTAGCGTCTGCTAAAGTGTAGCGTGCAGGATTGTCACTGAGTTGCTGGTTGCCTCTTGCCACTTCCTGCTCTCTCTCTCTCTCTCTCTCTCTCTCTCTCTCACTGTGCTTCTCTCGCTCTCCCCGTCCCTCATCCGTAAACCTCTCTGCCTGTGTGAATCAGGGTTTGGTGCAATGGGGGACCACTAGCCCTCGGTGGAGTCTGGGAAAGCGATCTGACTGCCGAAGACCTCGCGGTAGAGAGGGGGGAAGCTGTAGGCCGTCTCTGGGTGGAGGATCTGGAAGAACTCCAGCTTGTCGATGTGCAGGTTGCAGATGGACTTCATCATGGGCATCTTGGACACCATCTTTAGAGAGGAGGAAAAAGAGGGAAACATATCAATGTCAGCGTTTTCCCACATCCGAATCCGGCCATCTACTGTCAAACTATGACATGATCAATCTAAAACAAAGTCAGAATGAACAATGCAATAAAACTAGTCTGTAACCAGCTTAGGATGCAGAGTGCGTGGTGACGCACGGTGTGGGTACCTTGGTGAGCTTCTCCTCGGAGCAGCCTCCTCTCTGAAGGCTGTGCTGCAGAGCCAGGTACATGTTCTCCTGCAGCTTCTGGACCTGCTGGGTGTCGCTCAGCCAGGCCCGGTCTGGAGGGGGGGGGGGAGGGGGGAGGGGGGGGGAGGGGGGAGGGGGGGGGAGAGGGGGGTCACATCACTATTAAACATCATTATTAAACATACCACACACCAAAAAATGAAATGAAACTTTTTAAATCTGGTTTTTAATTGTTAATTTAATTGTCTGCCCCTATTGTTATCATATATTACGTTTTATGACTGATTTTTCCTGTGCTGTAGTGATTCGAGTGGAAGATATGCGCGTTACAAATAAACAGTATTGTTATTATTACCACTGTCATAAGACATGTACATAACCAGGCCATTCTACGGGGCCGCAGTAAGAGGCTTACGACAACGGCCAGAAGGTGATCTGTGAGGTTGCTGTGGTGCCCCCTGCTGGAGGGTCTGGGTCTCACCTGGTGACAGCAGAACGGCGGCGCTGAACAGAGCCATCTCCTCCTCAGAGAGCTGCAGGCGGCTCAGGCTCCTGGCCAGGTCGTACACGGCGCCGACCAGGTCGTCACAGCCTGCGCAACACACCGGGAGAAGTCCCCGTCAAACAACCTGACTTCCAAAGTGGAGTTTGACCAAGGTTGTTGGTTGGTTGACTTACTGTGTGTGTGTGTGTGTGTGTGTGGTGGGGAGTAACTTACTGTGTGTGTGTGTGGTTGTGAGCGGGTAACTTACTGTGTGTGTGTGTGTGGTGGGGAGTAACTTACTGTGTGTGTGTGTGTGAGTGTGTGTGTGGTGGGGAGTAACTTACCGAGAGCCTTGAAGAGCTGAGCACTTGCAAACTTGCCATCGAAGAGCAGAGTGTGGTTGATGGGGTTGTAGGAACGACACATGCGGATGAGGAGGACATCCAAGCAGCCTGGAGGGAAAACCAGAGAGACCAGAGAGAGAGATAGAGAGAGGGAGAGACAGAGAGAGAGGGGGAGAGAGAGAGACAGAGAGAGAAAGAGAGAGATAGAGAGAGGGAGAGACAGAGAGAGAGGGGGAGAGACAGAGACAGAGAGAGAAAGAGAGGGAGAGAGACAGACAGAGAGAGAAAGAGAGGGAGAGAGACAGACAGAGAGAGAAAGAGAGAGAGAGGGAGAGAGACAGACAGACAGAGAGAGAAAGAGAGGGAGAGAGACAGACAGAGAGAGAAAGAGAGAGAGAGGGAGAGAGACAGACAGAGAGATAAAGAGAGAGAGGATGCTCCAACATGCACACAACAGCAGCACAAAGTCACGTCAATTTTAAATCGGACCACAGGCAATCCCCATTTTCAAAAGCGACAGCGATGTGGAAGATTGTGTTTGTAAATCACAAAAAAATGGAGGAGACAATGGTTTATTACAAGGGATGGATGTTTTCCCAATACAATACAAAGAGTACAGGTTTGGTACATAGTAGATCATGAGGGGGAAAAGAGAAAAGTGGACGAGAAGAAAACAAGAGGAACAACGGTTAGAACAAGAGCCTCTGGAGCCAGGCTCGTGGACAGCAACATGATGCGTGTCCAGAGAAGCAGCCCTGGGGGCAGGCCTGGTTTGTCTTTAGTCTTAGCATAAGCTGTGTGTGTGTGTGTGTGTGTACTGAGTTGCTGTGTGTTTGGTCTCAGCCACAAGCTCTGTGTAGGAGTCATTCCGGCCCTAGGCAGGGCAGGTGTAGGTACTGACCTGCTTTGAGCAGGATGATCTGGTCGTTCTGACAGAGGTCCATGAAGCCGGTGATGCGCTTGGCGAACTCCACCACATACTGGATGGAGTTGGTGAGGTGATGGGCACACTGCTGCCACATCACGTCCACAGACTGGCACAGGGAGAGACGGGCACAAGACATGTCACTCTGTATCCTAGACATGTGCCTGTCTGTGTGACTGGCACAAGGAGAGACGGGTACTTAGATGAGTACAAGACATTAGGAATGTTACTCTGTATCCTAGAGGTCTGTCTGTCTATGTGTCTGGCTGTGTGTGTATGTGTCTGACTGCCTGTGTGTGTGTGTCTGTCTAACTGTCTGTGTGTCTGCGTGTGTGTATGTCTGCGTGTGTGTGTCTGTGTCTGTCTGTGTATGTGTCTGTCTGACTCCCTGCGTGTGTCTGTGTGTGTGTGTGTGTGTACCTTGGTCTGGAAGGAGCGTGTCTCCTCCTGGGAGTACAGCGTCCAGGCCAGCCTCTTCAGTTCCTCGGAGCTGTACTGGCTGGTCTCCACATGGGACTTCAACACACTCTGGGTGATGCGCTCTGAACACACAGGAGTCACAACAAACATCAGCTTCAGACAAAGACAGCGAAGCTCGATGGAATTGTTCTTTTTATCCGTGTTCCCGCCACCAACTGTGTTACCGCGGTAACAGAGAGATGGCGCGGCCATCCTTGGGGGGGGGGGGGGTTCCTACTGACCTATCTCCATCAGAGAGCAGCCCTCCGGCAGGGGGTTGAGGAGGCCGTGGGCGAAGATGCCCGACTCGTGCAGCAGCTGGTACTCGTGTTTGACGTGATGGTCTCCGAAGTCCAGGCCGCTCTGCTCAGGGGAGCTCTGAGACGAGGAACTGCTTCCCCCACTGCCTCCCAGCATCTCCAGGTTGCAGTATTCCCCTCCGGCGCCCTCTGGTGTCAGGGGCAGGTCAAACAGCAGGCCTTCCGGCAGGGTGGTGATGTCGTCCAGGTCGCTGAAGGCGGTGCTGGAGCCCCGGCTGTAGGCACGGCCGTGGGAGCCCAGCTCGGACGCCTCCTCGCGGGCAGCGGCGCTGGCTCGCTCCTGGGACTGCTGGTGCTTCTGGACCTCGGCGTACAGGCTGTCTCGCTGCTTCTTTGACATGCGGCCGAACTTGACCGCTGGGATCGGGGAGGAGACAAGGAAGTGATGAGTGTCGGCGGAGAACAACCAACCGATCAGCAACTGTCTGAATATGGCACTTCAGCAGTCAGACACACACACACACACACACGCAGCGGTGCAGGGCCTCACCATCGCGGCTCATGCCCAGAGCCAGACACTTCTGCAGCCGGCAGTGTTGGCATCGGTTGCGGTTGGTCCGGTCGATCAGACAGTTCCTCTGGCGAGAGCAGGAGTACATGGCGTTGTTCTGCTGGCTGCGCCGGAAGAAGCCCTGCCGGCACACACACACACACCACACACACACACCACACACCACACCACACACCACACACCACACACACCACACACCGCACACCACACACACACACACCACACACACACACACACACACACCACACACACACACACAGAGTCAATTGCAACATTAAGTGACAAAATATGTACAGTGTGTTTTGTTCATTCAGAATGCAGGCCACAATTACCCACTCAAAAACAATCAACACGACAGGCAGGCTCCAACACAACACAGGTGAAACTAGAGAAACTTGATTTAACTCTCTAATGGAGCTGGGGTACTGCTTACCTTGCAGCCCTCACAGGTGATGACACCATAGTGGATTCCTGAGGACTTGTCACCACAGATCTTACAGGGTATCACTTCAATCTGAGCTGGAGGGGGAGAGGAATAGGGAGGGGGAGAGAGAGAGAGAGAGAGAGAGAGAGAGAGAGGACAGTATTTTAGAACAGACTGATATACAAACAGAAATCGAAAGAGTTTGAGTTACGTGGATTTTGAAATGCTGCATGAATGAATGTTGTCGGTGTTCTCTTGTGCAATTCCGTGTCATTCTACTCAGACAATAATGACACAATAAAACGTTATTTGTCTAAGCTTTGGGTGGAGACTATGAACTCCTGGGTCAGGGAGCAACAGTCGATAGGGAAGTGGTTAAGGAGGAAGTAATGCTGTTTCTCAGCAGGATTGGACATGAGTCTTGGAGAAAGGGCTATTCGAAATTGCGAGCCATAAAACGTATCTGATATGCTGCTGAAAACCATAAAGGCCAGACAAACATTGTCAGAGCAGGCTAACTTTAGAGCGACTTAATCAAGTTGACTAAGGGTTAGGGTTAGGTAGCAAGGTAGCCGGCCTACACCACAGTCTAACTTACAAACCTGGATAGCCTTGAAATTAGTTCTACTAGGTGTTGACCCCGTATATATTTTATTCACAGAGGATTTCACAATGCAGAGCCAAATAGACCATCTAAATGTCAAATCTTGGGAGGAAATGTACTTGGAGGAGTGCACATTCTTGTGACAAAACACACAAGGCAACAAAAAAAAACAGCACACCTTTAAGAGAGCAGACTTTAACTCTCTATCTTTCTCTCCATCTTAAGCACAGACTGTTCTTTTCAGCTTCTGTTTATCTAAGTGAGGCTGCCAGAGTCTTCACTGGACCAGAATAGCAGGTCAATTGCATTAGCGGAGGCCCGCGGTTATAAAGTTACACCGGCTCTTTACCTCGCCCCCCCGCCCCTCCCAGTGCCCCCCCCCCCCCCCCCCCCCGCCCCTCCCAGCGCCCCTGCCCCCCCCCCCATCCTCCAGGGTGAACTGCAAGTTAACAAAACCTCCTCGGCTGAGCACTGAAAAGACAACAACCTAAAAGAGACGCAACCAGACCAGCAGGAGCTACGCTGGGAGTCCGTCGCTCCTGGCTGTTTGCAGAGGCTGGCAGGGCGTGTTAAAGACTTTTTAAACTGCTTTGCGCCATGACGCAATTAGGTTGTTAGGTAAGCTTGAATTTGCCGCTGTGGTATTAACCGTCCCGATCCAGAACGTCAGAAACCTCTCACAACTCCAAGCTCAAGTCAGGGATCTGGACATGCGTCACGCGCGAAATCAAATTAAGTTTAGGTTAATTAACTATGTGAATAAAAGGTACAATTTCAACGTTCACGGAGAGAAATGGCCCAGGCGTCCCCTGACTGCTGCTGGTTGGTGGAGAGACAGTTCTTGTGCATAATATGGGTGAGATATTTCAGTGTTTCCTCTGGATAAAGTTCCTACCGACCTACAACAACCAACCCTGGGAAATAAATAAATAAAGGCCAGTGGAAAATAACCTCCCTCCCCTCCCCTCCTCCCTCCCCTCCTCTCCTCTCTGTTATATAACTGCCGTCTGGCCACATTCCACGAACACACTCATTCAGGCGATGTCGCCGTGGCAACGCCGTGACGAGCCTCTCCCTCCCCCTCCCTTTCTCTTCCATGCTCCCATTGGCTCACCGGGTGCAGAGCTCAGGCTCTGACTGGCTGTCTGGCCTGCTACTCAGCCAGGGAGAAGTCCGGCTTGGAGAAGGAGCTGGTCTACTGACACACTTTCCCATTGAGCAGGGAGGAGGAGCCTGGCACAGCCTAGTAATCTCATTTCTCTCCCGCTTTAAGGTGGAACCAAATCTGACTACATCACAGAGAGGAGATAAGATGAAATAGAGAGAGAGAGTGAGGGTGAAAAGAGGGAGAGAGACAGGTAGAAAGAGAAAGTGAGATAGAGAGAGATGGGAGGGAAATATGATATGTCATCTCACTGCCGTGTGGTTTATTCCAGAGAACGATTTGTGACCGTCTCAAACAGGTGTGAGAGCAAATCAATAAGTGAAATAGTGCCGGCGGCCATCTTCTCCTTATGTAACCGAGTAGTGAGTTACTCCACCGGCCCATGGGGACAGCAACACACACCGACCCTCAACTAGTGGCTGCTTGTCAACTATTTGACTGCAGTTTCAGCTGTCGCTCATATAACTATTTTTAGGTTCTGTCGGTTTGAAGAAGCTTACACGACACGAATTGGCCGGTCCCAATTTATATAAGCGAGAGGCCCGACTACAACACAATCAGTCTCCCTCTTACACTCCTGCAACGGATGACTAATCAACAGGGGAGGAGGCCATTACTCACGTGAACTGCTCTCAGGGCAGGAGGTGTATGTGAGACTGGGTTCTGTGCAAGAAGGAGTGATTGATTTGCCCCGCGGTCTTAAACAAGGACAGTTTTTTTGTGTTTTGACGCTCCGGAGAGAACATTTGGGGTCATTGAGTGGAGGTAGTTACGGTTACGGTGTTTCCTGACTTTGAAAGCAGTCGCTTGACGCACTTTGGAAGTGCGATACAAAGCAAAAAACGTTACAAGTCAAAGACAGATTGTGTGAGTGTTTTTCTTGTACCTTATCAGAAAATAAGACCCTGGTGAAGCATTACAATACTCGTTAATTATTACCAGATAATTATGCACTTAGCCTTGAACGGTGTAATCAGTGAGTTGAATACTGCCATTATGTACCCGCCAGGTAAGAAATCAGAGAAACTCAAGGAAATTGAGAGGCCAATGTATTAAATGATCCATCAATGTCAAAAGGGACTCTGGAAGTCAAAACAGGCCTAAACTTGTGGAAAACAAGTTACATTATTCTCTTGAACACAAGAGAAGATTTGTTTTATCATAATAACCATTTACTGTGACCGAAGAGTGTCCTGAGAAAGAGGAGTTTCAATGAAGGTAAACCAGTTAGTGGTATATTCTTGGGTCTAATCTGCAGGGTCTAATCTGCAGGGTATAATCTGCAGGGTCTAATCTGCAGGGTCTAATCTGCAGGGTCTATGGAGGTGGCCCTTCTCCTGTGTGTGTCAGTCACTCAGTCAGTGTGTCATGCTCCAAGTTCCAGCGCTACGAAACCTCCCAGGTGCTGTTAAACAGTTAAACAAGCACATTCTGAAACTCGCATGCAGCCTTATCACGCATCCAGATAGAGTCCAGAGTTCCTGTTTAACTTCAGAGTTTCAGTGATGTGAATTACTGTATGCTTAACCTAAAGTGGTAGACTTTCAGGGTGCTGAAACACACACAGGCCCTGTGAGGCATTCACTTTCATTCTTTAATCCTCCAATTTGTCCTTTTCCTATTGTTTTCCTTGTGGTGTGAGTGTGGTGTGTGTATGGTGTGTGTGTGGTGTGTGTGTGGTGTGTGTGTGGTGCTGGAACAAATCACAACTCACACTCGCTCCTGACACACACACTGCTTTCTCTCAGACTGAGGGGAATCGAACACTTAAAATTAAATACCAAATAGACTACAACTGACTGTACTTGTTAAAAAGGCAAAGTATCATACTATTGTAAAAACTATAATAAAGCAACGGTCAAAGAAATCAAAGCAACAATACCATGCAGAATTGCTGGTCCATCTGCCCACTTGTCACACATACACTGGCTTCAGTAAGGGCAAGAGTTCCCAGGAGACACCTCAACCGAGGGGATGCGAAGGACAAAGTGGTCGTGTCCAGCTGTCAGACAGACAGGCACCTTCACACATCCACAGCCCAGCATGCTGGGAACTCCCACAGACAGTCAGACAGAGAGACAGACAGGTAGACAGACAGACAGACAGACTCTAAGGCCAGCAGTGCAGTGATTATGATATCACTGCAGTGTCTCTACTCTCCAAAGCTTCTTCACGGTTACTGGACTCTTGAACCCTTGTTACAATTACATGACAAATGTGATTTATGGAGTTATAATCACTTAAGTTTTATTACGTAATTCGATAATACATTTTTATATATATATATTTTAAACTATTTTATTTCACCCCCTGAATTGAGAAGGACTGTTGTATGTCTAGAGGCCAATCAGGGACCTCGTTTCACAGGCCTCCTCTTTAAGGCCTCCTATCAGGGGCTTTGTTTCACAGGCCTCCTCTTTAAGGCCTCCTATCAGGGGCTTTGTTTCACAGGCCTCCTCTCTAAGGCCTCCTATCAGGGGCCTTGTTTCACAGGCCTCCTCTCTAAGGCCTCCTATCAGGGGCCTTGTTTCACAGGCCTCCTCTCTAAGGCCTCCTATCAGGGGCCTCCTGAAGTGGAGTGCTTCCTGGAACTAACAGCTTGGTGCTACCTCTTCACTACCTGTCTGTCTGCCTGCATGCCTGACTGTTTATCTGTCTATCTGCCTGCCTTACTGTCAGGCCAGAGATACATTCCAAAGGGACATGAGTGATGACATCATCAATCTGCTGTTATAAGCCAACTGTGGACTACCAACCAAAGAGTTTAAATACTGTACATACTGCTGGAGCTATAGGGTGTGGTGTTAGGTGTCATTATGGGGTGTAGGTTGGGGCTAGCAACCCCAGGGCTGTTGCCATGATCTACAGGGGCTACGCAGCACGGCATTCCACTCTCCCTCTGACAGGTCAAAGCCAAGCAGGGCCCCGAGCACTGGATCAGTTCAAGTTCAAGTGCCACGTTCTCGGAACAAAAAAGCCTGACGGTTGGTAAATCAGATGCATTAGTTCTGTTTTGTAGCACACATCTGATTATAAACTTTGATACTAAAATGTTGTAAACGTATTCATTTATTTATCCTTTTCCCGAAGATATATATTAGATCATTATACCACACATTAACTAATGAATATAGGAGGATTTGAGGCTCCTAATGTAGGCATTACATGCCTGGAAAGGCCTAATTTCTTCGGTTTACCGACGACAAGGGCTCTGCCAGACCGTTGATTTGCTACCAAACAAATCATAACACATTATGATCATTTGCTCTCTCTCAGTAATGACGCTGCAGCTCGTCATCCGTGTGTCTTCAGTTCACCATCCTTCCTCCACTCTCCTCCTCCCATGCTGTGTAATCCTTAATGACATAACTAGGTCAATGGAACAGCTCACTCCCCCCTTCTCTCCCCCCCAAAACTCACCCGCGGCCATGCTGCGAAGTACGAAAACAACAACACGGTACCCTGCCATCTAAACTGAACACCCGCGGACGGACCCCTCTTATTTATTTTTAATTTTACAAATGTTTAAGAGGCTGTTCAAATACATATATGGAGTGATATTTAATGACACAGTATTAGTTACGAGGTGTAGTATTATACTGTTCACATGTTCTCCTTAAAACATGAGCAAAATAGGTTGAGAACTGACAGGAAAAAAAGACCCATGTCATTGGAGAGATTAGGCAATGTGATTATCTAATATTTTTCGTGTGTTTTCTTTGAGCCGTTTCAATCTCCCTCCCTCCCTCCCTCAGTTCTCTTACATAACCAAAGTCGCACTCTGGTGGGATAAAGTAACTACATCTACCATAAATTATTACTGTCAGTTCTATGCGTGCAAAATAAAAATAAAAATATTATTAGTGCAAAAATGTAGCCCGTGTGCACATTTGTAGTCTGTTCATAATAATTCATGTTTTAGTATTTATCACGCAAAAAGCATGCAGAATGCGAACATTAGACTTAACAGAAAACAAGGTTAGGGATTTCCTTAAAGAAATGTAATTTAATGACGATCTGATCAACTATTTTAGCATCTTTGTTGCTTTAATTGGAGTATTTGTCATGTTACTGTAATCTATTCGTCTTTATCTGTGGGGCTTGAAGCCTACTTGTGCTCTATGCGTAGCTCCTTGCGTCGACATACGCACTTAGAAAGAACTATAATTCAAAGCAATGCTTAATACAAGACAACGCTGAGTAGGTGCGAAACGGTCATTCAAAAAATAACTTTAAAAAACATATAATTTTGCATGTATTGCATTGCCAGTTAAGTAGAATTATCATTCACTTACCTCTCATGATGTTGCTGTTTTATCTTCGAGTCATACAACTCTATATGAAAATAAAACTGAGAAAAATATATAAGATAACGGGTTTTTAGCTCCAAAAAGGAGCTTTTGAAAACTGTAAAAACAACAAATACTCATATGTAGCTTATACTAACACTTGTCGACGAAAACAAATGGGTTAGGAAAGAAAGATGTTGCTGATGTTGTTTCGGTAAGTTTAAGTAAGCTCTTGCACCAGTATTCCCCTAGTTGAGTGCGCTGTTTGCAATAAAAGTACGTCGCTGAATCGCGTTGCTGTCACCTCTTTAGCTGACTTGAGTGCACTGTCTTTTTCGCGCTCTGTAACCTTCTTTCGGCGCATGGATTCTCACATGATCGCGTTCCACCGGCCCGCCTCGTGCCCTCGAGCAGTGGCGCGCTTCCTCCGCCGCGCGCTTAAGGAGGTTCTCAGAGCTTCCGCGCGCGTGGGAAAGTGTGGCAGTGTGTCATAAAAACACAGGAATTATTCCCACAAAGCGGTCTGGATCTTGGCTTTTCAAAGCCTCTGTTTTCCAGTTTTCTTTTGTGATTTAGATATGTGTGATTTTGCCGTGTCATTAAAGAGCACATTCACAAATGGCTTAATTTTGGCATCTTATCTGATGTTAAATTGAGTGTGTTGTTGAATGAGATGATTGTTTTCGACAGTTGTGAACACTGACGACATCCCTGAAAACTTGCAACTAAACTGTCAAAATCATGAAAGTATTTAGAGGTGTAAATATTTTATTAAAAAGTAGTGGCCAAGTTGTAACATAATTTAACACTAACATGACAATTTACATGTACAATGCAAAAAATATATATGAATGTCTTCACACATATAAACAAACATAATATTTATCATGAAAGTACTTTTTTTCATGGAATGGTCAATGTATATTTAAAGACAAACATTAATCTAGATGTGTCTTTTGGGGCAATGTAATTACATAATGTACATATTCATTTGACAAGTCAATATATTTTATTATTATTGACAGGCCCATAATAGGTTTGCTAACAGAGAGAGAGATAAATAAACAATCTGCAAGCTTTTTACTGTTCTGAGGAGTTGAAAAAGCAGTTTTGACAGTATGGAATAAAAACATGAGAAAAAAAGTAGTCTGATGAATTTCTTTTCAGCAAATTTCAAAACTGTAGTGATCTCTTTCTATCTCTCTCATCCTCTCGCTGTCACATAATTCCTTTCTTTCCCACTCTGTCTCTCTCTCCATATTCTGTGAGAAGTGATCAGAGAAATCTAGAAAAATAGACAGTCTAAAAGACTGAGAGAGAGAGAGACGTCAGATAGGGTGAGTAAATAAGCACTGTATGATGAAACTCATAATGAAAACACCGGAAATGAAAACAGTTGAGTAAGTGAGTAAGACTCTATGATGTAACGGGTACTGTTATGAAATGACAAGAGCATTTACTCTTTCTAGGTTACTGGAGCAGTGCATTCACACAGAGCTTTCTCCCTCCCTCCCTCCCTCCCTCTCTCACCTCCCTCCCTCCCTCTCTCACCTCCCTCCCTCCCTTACTTCCTCCCTCCCTCCCTCTCTCACCTCCCTCCCTCACCTCCCTCCCTCCCTCTCTCACCTCCCTCCCTCCCTCCCTCTCTCACCTCCCTCCCTCCCTCTCTCACCTCCCTCCCTCCCTCTCTCACCTCCCTCCCTCCCTCTCTCACCTCCCTCCCTCCCTTACTTCCTCCCTCCCTCCCTCCCTCCCTCTCTCACCTCCCTCCCTCACCTCCCTCCCTCCCTCTCTCACCTCCCTCTCTCACCTCCCTCCCTCCCTCTCTCACCTCCCTCCCTCCCTCTCTGACCTCCCTCCCTCCCTCTCTGACCTCCCTCCCTCTCTCACCTCCCTCCCTCCCTCCCTCACTTCCTCTCCTATATCTCTGCTTACCCCTGATCCTTTGTTTCCCCCTGCCTCTCTAAGAAATCCCATCACCTCTTCCTTTCCAACCACTTAAACATGAATCTTTACTGCACATCTCAATGTCTCACATCTCGTTTCTTTCCCACGCCCATATTTGTTTACCGGTGTGTCTTCACGGTCTCATGAATGGATCTTTCTCATGATTTCTCTCACTCTCTTCCTTTCTCTTTTGCACTCTCTTTCTTTCAACTCTCTCACGCACATCATCTTTGCGGCTCCATTTCTCTCAGTCTCTTTCCTTTCCGTCTGTACGATGCTTTTACACTTTCTGCACTTGTGTGTTCGTACACACTGGTGTTCATTTCATTTCTCCATGTTTTGTCTGACTGTCAGTCACTGCTTCAATCGCTGCCTCCCTCTCCTCCCTCTCCTCTCTCCTCCCTCTCCTCTCTCCTCCTCTCTGCTCCTCTCCTCTCTGCTCCTCTCCTCTCCTCTCTCCTCCTCTCTGCTCCTCTCCTCTCCTCTCTGCTCCTCTCCTCTCCTCTCTGCTCCTCTCCGCTCCAGGTCTCTTCTCTCTCTCTCCTGGCCCGCAGAGCGGCGCGCTCACTGCTACACTCACATGCGACGTCATTGACCCCGTGACCCTGGGTCTTACATAACCACGGAGATGCCTAAATTAGAGCTGGAGAGAGAATGGACAGGGAGGGGGAGGGATAAACACTGGCACGTAGGCCCAGGCTTAGGAGAGAGAGTTAGAGAGGGAGAGAGGGTGAGAGATAGGGAGGGAGAGAGGCAGGGAGAGAGAGGGAGGGAGGGAGAGAGGGAGAGAGGGAGGGAGAGAGAAGGAGAGGGATAGAGGATTAAGAGAATGAGAGATTGAAAGTATTGAAAATAGGGGGATAAAAAGAGTTAGAGAGAGGCAAAGGAATGGAGATAGAGAGAGAGAGAGAGAGAGAGAGAAGGATCTGGAGAAAAAGAAAGAAGGTAGAAAAGAGAGGAAGAAATGCTCCAGGCCACTCCTGTGTGCAGACGTTTGCTGGCTGCGGGGATAGAGGAGGTGCTCGGGGGAAGAGGCCCACCAGATGTGTGCTGAAACACCCAACGGGGAAGCCGAAACACTCATCCTGTTGTGGATCAGGATCAGTTTCACGAAAGAATGACCTTTCCACCCAACTCTCTTTTGCCTCCATTCTGTCCTTTCCTTTTCTATCCTTTCCCTTCCTTCCTTCATTTGCCCTCTCTTCACCTCCTCTCTCCTCCCCTCCCCTCTCTCTCTCATCCTCTTCATCCTGCTAAACCCTCTCATCTCCCCCCCCCACCCACCCCCCCCCTCGGCGCCACCCCAGAAGGCTGAGACACCAAAAGATCACCGTGTCAAACCACAGCAAATCCTAATCACTTATACTGATGATCATCGTCAACCTCATTATCATCGCCATCATAATGCTCATATTCATCATCATCATCATCATCATCATCATCATCCTGGCCTCCATCACCACCGCAACTATCATCATCATCATCATCATCCCCTTCTGCTCTCCTCCATATGGGCCCTGATGGCACAGATCTGTGTCACCATGTTGCCATCATGTTTGTGTGTCGTCTTCACGGCCAAACTGAGATTTTATTCCTGGACCAAAACCAGCTCAGAGCTTCGCTGTTCTGTAGGGTTGGAAGAAGAGCATCATGCTGTGTTCAGCTTCAGGGGCAAGATAGTTTGAGAGTTCCAAAGTATATTGTTTATACTATACGGGATATCAATGGATTGTAAACAGTGAAGGTTAAACCAATGCCATTACCTTTGTTTCAATGGTCTTCCCCCGTCTCATTCCCTTATCCCTCGCCTTTTCTCCCTCTGTTTAGTTTTTTTTATTCACAGTCATCCTAAGCAATGGTGAAAAGCTGTAATAAATGTGTGTGAGCTTGGAGATAGAGATAGTAGGGGTGTGAAAAGGGACTGGGAGTCAGGTGGCTGAGCGGTTAGGGAATCAGGCTAGTAATCTGAAGGTTGCCAGTTTGATTCCTGGTGGTGTCAAATGACGTTGTGTCCTTGGGCAAGGCACTTCACCCTACTTGCCTCGGGGGGAATGTCCCTGTACTTACTGTAAGTCGCTCTGGATAAGAGCGTCTGCTAAATGACTAAATGTAAATGTAAAGATTTGGTATCTTTAAGTCTTTCTAACAGTATGTGTTAGAAAGTGGGTTCTGCAGGGGTGGATGGTTGAGAATTAGACAGAGGGCTGTTTTACTCTCTCTAGTGTCTGGAGGTGCCTTGTGTGCAGAGGCCTGGTCGGCATGCTTCAGTCAACAAGGGCAGATGAGAGGGCAGGGAGAGGGCAGGGAGAGGGCAGATGAGAGGGCAGATGAGAGGGCAGATGAGAGGGCAGATGAGAGGGCAGATGAGAGGGCAGATGAGAGGGCAGGGAGAGGGCCAGGTTCAAGGGGGATGCTTGACGAACACACTGTGAAAAATGTCAACCATTCCTGGAAGTCAGAGTTCAGACTGAAGTCGGTGTGTGTGTGTCTGTGTGTTTGTGTGTGTGGGATGATGGTGCTGGTGGGGTCCAATGGTGTGTGTGTATGTGTGAGGGGGGGAGGGGTCTTGCACGCATGGAATAAGACCAGATCTGTAACCGAAGACTGACGTGGAGGTGAGAAAAAGAGAAAAGATCTCAGATCTCAGAACGAAGGAGACTTGGCAAGACAGAAGTAGAAGACAGAGAAACAGTGTCGGGAGAGCAGAAGAAGAGACCAACAGGGAAACAGTGTCGGGAGAGCAGAAGAAGAGACCAACAGAGAAACAGTGTCGGGAGAGCAGAAGAAGAGACCAACAGGGAAACAGTGTCGGGAGAGCAGAAGAAGAGACCAACAGAGAAACAGTGTCGGGAGAGCAGAAGAAGAGACCAACAGAGAAACAGTGTCGGGAGAGCAGAAGAAGAGACCAACAGGGAAACAGTGTCGGGAGAGCAGAAGAAGAGACCAACAGAGAAACAGTGTCGGGAGAGCAGAAGAAGAGACCAACAGGGAAACAGTGTCGGGAGAGCAGAAGAAGAGACCAACAGGGAAACAGTGTCGGGAGAGCAGAAGAAGAGACCAACAGGGAAACAGTGTCGGGAGAGCAGAAGAAGAGACCAACAGGGAAACAGTGTCGGGAGAGCAGAAGAAGAGACCAACAGAGAAACAGTGTCGGGAGAGCAGAAGAAGAGACCAACAGGGAAACAGTGTCGGGAGAGCAGAAGAAGAGACCAACAGAGAAACAGTGTCGGGAGAGCAGAAGAAGAGACCAACAGGGAAACAGTGTCGGGAGAGCAGAAGAAGAGACCAACAGAGAAACAGTGTCGGGAGAGCAGAAGAAGAGACCAACAGGGAAACAGTGTCGGGAGAGCAGAAGAAGAGACCAACAGGGAAACAGTGTCGGGAGAGCAGAAGAAGAGACCAACAGGGAAACAGTGTCGGGAGAGCAGAAGAAGAGACCAACAGGGAAACAGTGTCGGGAGAGCAGAAGAAGAGACCAACAGGGAAACAGTGTCGGGAGAGCAGAAGAAGAGACCAACAGGGAAACAGTGTCGGGAGAGCAGAAGAAGAGACCAACAGAGAAACAGTGTCGGGAGAGCAGAAGAAGAGACCAACAGGGAAACAGTGTCGGGAGAGCAGAAGAAGAGACCAACAGAGAAACAGTGTCGGGAGATCAAAAGAAGAGACCAACAGAGAAACAGTGTCGGGAGAGCAGAAGAAGAGACCAACAGAGAAACAGTGTCGGGAGAGCAGAAGAAGAGACCAACAGAGAAAGCTGAGGCGTCCGTCCGGCGTGGTCTGAAGACAACGCTGAGCTGGGATCAGATATTGCCAGTGTGCTTCCATGACAACGTGTGCTTCCATGACAACGGATGAGCAGCAAGACCCCCGACTTCACAACCTGCCGGAGATGAATCACTGTCCTCTCAGCCAGACCCTGGAAGCCTAGTTCTTAGTTCCTAGCCCTGGAAACCTAGTTCTTAGATCCTAGCCCTAGAAACCTAGTTCTTAGATCCTACCCCAAGAAGCCTAGTTCTTAGTTCCTAGCCCTGGAAACCTAGTTCTTAGATCCTAGCCCTGGAAACCTAGTTCTTAGATCCTAGCCCTGGAAACCTAGTTCTTAGATCCTAGCCCTGGAAACCTAGTTCTTAGTTCCTAGCCCTGGAAACCTAGTTCTTAGATCCCACCCCAAGAAGCCTAGTTCTTAGTTCCGAGCCCAAGTAATACTACTGATAACTCACGCTCCCACAATGACAAATAATGCATCATGTTTGATTAGAGGCATTAAGAACACTCAGAGTCAATATTATGTCAAAAAGGAGAGTTTAACTAGCATCTTCAGTCTTGGAGCTGTTGTTCATTTCGTTCTCCACATCCTAGCCCAACAGGCCTGTCCCTGGAGGCTGAATGGAATGCAATATATCTTGTTATCCCTCTACTGTAATGCTTTTTTCTCTCTCCCTCTCTCTGTTCTCGCTACTCTCTCTCTATCCTTTAATCTGTTTTTCTTTCTTCTCTTCTCTCTCTTTCACTCATGACACATGAACGCAAAACAGATAACTAACAACCCACTGGTGAGAGTCTGGGCTGTGCGGTGAGCACTGTTAGAAGGTCGCGGTTGGAGAACGGTAGAACCGGGAGGTTGATGGTTCTATCATCTGGTGTTTTTATTTTACTCATCATGACTTATGAAAGAAAGACAGAAGACTGGTGGAGTGTATGGGCCGTTGCCTCGACAACCAGGATTTGTTTATATCTGATGAATCAGCATATGACATATGCTGCTGACCTACTTACCATGGCAACACACACACACACAAACACACACACATAAGTAATATGAAATGTCACCAGACAAATTCATTAACGTCATCACGCCTTTGTTTGGACAGGAAAACAATCGTGTTAACACCCGTTGAAGCAAAAAGAAAAAATGCTTATTTACGTTCACACAGATTAGGATGAGGAGGATGGCAACCGACAGGCCCAGATTAAGGGAGCGAACACTGATCAGTCAAAAGAGATTAAGAGATCAGTAAGAGAGAGAGGAAAACATGAAGACGTGTAGTCCACTCTCGGATTTCATGCCTGTATCTATTCCTCCTTATCCCTCTATTTCGCAACCTTGTTCCCTCTCTGACCTGGTGGCCTAACCCTACTCACCCTAACCACCCCTACCCACCCCACTCACCTACCCCTCCCCTTCCCACCCTCCTGTTGCCGTGCGACGCCACGGGGATAAACAAACTCGCTGTCTCACTTGATCTCATCTCTCCTCCTGCTCCTACCGTATTTCTCTCCTTCCCTCCATCTCTCTCTCTGTGCCTCTCCTTCCCTCCTCTCTCTCTCTGTGCCTCTCCTTCCCTCCTCTCTCTCTGTGCCTCTCCTTCCCTCCATCTCTCTCTCTGTGCCTCTCCTTCCCTCCATCTCTCTCTCTGTGCCTCTCCTTCCCTCCATCTCTCTCTCTGTGCCTCTCCTTCCCTCCATCTCTCTCTCTGTGCCTCTCCTTCCCTCCATCTCTCTCTCTGTGCCTCTCCTTCCCTCCATCTCTCTCTCTGTGCCTCTCCTTCCCTCCATCTCTCTCTCTGTGCCTCTCCTTCCCTCCATCTCTCTCTCTGTGCCTCTCCTTCCCTCCTCTCTCTCTCTGTGCCTCTCCTTCCCTCCATCTCTCTCTCTGTGCCTCTCCTTCCCTCCATCTCTCTCTCTGTGCCTCTCCTTCCCTCCATCTCTCTCTCTGTGCCTCTCCTTCCCTCCATCTCTCTCTCTGTGCCTCTCCTTCCCTCCATCTCTCTCTCTGTGCTTCTCCTTCCCTCCATCTCTCTCTCTGTGCCTCTCCTTCCCTCCATCTCTCTCTCTGTGCCTCTCCTTCCCTCCATCTCTCTCTCTGTGCCTCTCCTTCCCTCCATCTCTCTCTCTGTGCCTCTCCTTCCCTCCATCTCTCTCTCTGTGCCTCTCCTTCCCTCCATCTCTCTCTCTGTGCCTCTCCTTCCCTCCTCTCTCTCTCTGTGCCTCTCCTTCCCTCCATCTCTCTCTCTGTGCCTCTCCTTCCCTCCATCTCTCTCTCTGTGCCTCTCCTTCCCTCCTCTCTCTCTCTGTGCCTCTCCTTCCCTCCATCTCTCTCTCTGTGCCTCTCCTTCCCTCCATCTCTCTCTCTGTGCCTCTCCTTCCCTCCTCTCTCTCTCTGTGCCTCTCCTTCCCTCCATCTCTCTCTCTGTGCCTCTCCTTCCCTCCATCTCTCTCTCTGTGCCTCTCCTTCCCTCCTCTCTCTCTCTGTGCCTCTCCTTCCCTCCATCTCTCTCTCTGTGCCTCTCCTTCCCTCCATCTCTCTCTCTGTGCCTCTCCTTCCCTCCATCTCTCTCTCTGTGCCTCTCCTTCCCTCCATCTCTCTCTCTGTGCCTCTCCTTCCCTCCTCTCTCTCTCTGTGCCTCTCCTTCCCTCCTCTCTCTCTCTGTGCCTCTACTTTAACCCTGTATCTCTGCCATCAGTCGTTCCCCAGTACGCCCAGCTTTACTTGGCTGTTAAAGCAGAACAAAGCTTTGACGGGAGGCCATTAAATCCATCTGTCTGGTCGACCCGCTGATGGTTACTGTAATGGCTAAATTACTGGTTCATCCTCTCAGAACGATTTCCTCGAGGAGGAGATCTGGCCTCAGAAGATCAGCAAATACTCTGGTCATCAGACAAAATTGTCAAAACATTTTCCTGTCAGATGCATCGATTTTTTACTGTGAAACTGTCTCCTTACTTCTCTCTATCTTTCCGCACCCATCCCTTCTTCTTTTGAATTAGTTGTCGGTGTCCGGTAAGTACCTGACCCAAACGTACTGTTACTTTAACCCCCTCGCCTGCCTGCAGTTTACTAGAGGCAGATTAGCTGAGGGCTTATTTCCATCACTCATAAAAAAATAACAAACAAACGCCCCCCTGTGGAGAGACTGGGTATGACATCTTGTTACATAACATTTAACTGGTCAGCTCACAGTCATGTATCTGGGAGCGTAAAGCCCTGTGGTCAAAGTAATTGTAAATATAGACTGTATGTTATGTTAGATTCTGAGCACATAACAGCGAATTGTTTACCCTTCATGCTTCGTTGATATGATCTTCAGGCGTGAAACAGAGCAACGATGTAACAGGCCTTTAAGCCATTTACTTAGACTTTCGGTAGCTGTTATATTTCTGTTGGTGAACAATTTTGAAATGGTGTTCTGTCGGTCTTTGTGAGAGCTACCAGTGTCTATTTCGGTTGCTTTAACTTCCTGAAAGTCTGTTATAATTTTGGGTGGAGTAGAACCACAGAACCACGTTATTCTTCCCTTAGAATATACAACTTCTGCACACACACCAGAGACTAACACAGTCTCACAGTAACCTGCAACACGCTGCCGACCTTTAAACTAACTGTACATCATCACCCACGGTAACTACCTCTGGTTTGTCTTTGGAAACGGCCCCCTTGAGCAATCTGGTGTTCCATGTTGATTTCAAAATCTTGGGTGGGAGGAGAGGGTGGGGTAGGAGAGGGTGGGAGGAGAGGGGGGAGGGTGGGTAAGGGGGGGGGCTGCCTGACCTATTTACAGGATAGCACTGAGATAGGAAACTAACATCATCGCTTCACCATCCCACACACACACACACACACACACACAGTGTTATGTGGTGCTTTCTGGGTGTGCGCTGTCTAAGTGACTTTGTCCTGTTCTTCTGTGTGCACTGCATGTTGTGTAAGCTTGTATGTGTGTGTGTGTGTGTGTGTGTGTCCGCTCATACACTCTGAGCTCCGATGAAGCCTAACCCTGAGAGATGTATCTAATCCCAAAGAGGGAAATGTGATTTGGAGATTAAATCATGAGTGACATTAGAACCACTCCACTCTCTCCTTCTCTCTCACTCGCTGTTTCCTTCTCCCCCTCTTCAAATGATTTATTTTTCGGTCATGTTGCATGTAGTTGAATGTTTCAAAAGTGAATTCTGTGAGATCTGTTCTTCTCTCACTCTCTCTGTCTCTCTCTGTCTCTCTCTGTCTCTCTCTGTCTCTCTCTGTCTCTCTGTCTCTCTGTCTCTCTGTCTCTGGGTCCCTGCATGCTGAGCTACTGTAGTGCTTGAATGTTCCAGTGCTGGCTGAGAGCTCAACTGTGCAATCAACTGTGCTAACCCTAACCCTCACACCCCTGTGAAACAAACACCTTTCTTCCCATCCGCTGCTAGCTTCTTCAACAAGGCCAAGTGCTCACAGACTTTAAAGATGCTGTAAAGCAAATTCCATGATTTGCTTCTCAGTACATTATATACGTGTGAAATGAGTTCTTGCTGTTGTTGCTAAATTTCAATAAATTCAAGGGGGCGGAGCTTCAGCTCCTTCAGGCGACATGTACCCCCAGTATCAAGCAGAGATCACGATTTCAAAGCCTAATTTAACATACTTGTCAGTGTTTTTTTTCCATTCGAATTTGGAAGGGTAGTTAACAACACAGTCTTCTGTGGTGTGATGAACTTAAAACTCATTTTCAATTCTGCTTTAAAGGGACTTTAACACTTTATCTGCACAATGACACCACACTATGTTCCATATTGTATTTCTGTATTTTATATTGTATATTATAGCTATTTTATACTTTATATTGTATTTTATATACCTTTCCCCTTAGTATTAGGTAGACTTTGTACCTTTAGTATAGTTAGACTTGTTTAAACTTACACCACTTATTTAAGATTTATTCCTATATGTTGAATGTATGCACCTTCCTGCCAAAGTAAATTCCTTGTCTGTGCAAACTTTCATGGCGATTAAAACCCTTTCTGATTCTATGAGTCGTCTCAACCCTAACCCAGCCAAACCGCAGGGCATGCATAACTCCCTTCGGACTCATTCTCTAGAGTGTCTCCGTGACAATCTCCATCTCTTGGTTTTACTTACCTCATGCCAGTGTGTAGGATTTCCTATTACAACACAGAGGTCTAAACCAGTCATTCATTAATTAGCCTGGGCCCTGACACCAGACCAGTGCATTATGGATAAGAAGGTGTCAGAGAGCATCTCAGGTGGCTCCGTTGAGGGATCCCTTCATAGCGGATGATCCAGAGTCCTGGGTCTTCATGCCTGTTAGGGCCTCATCCTGCTGGTTTGACTGTGTCCAGGCCTAGTAGTACGCTGGCATCCACTGGGTGATCGTGTCCATGTGACTCTGATGGGAAATCGTAAGGGTTTAGGGTCTAAAATCCCTATTGGATGCAAAATGTAATTAGAATGAGCGAGGCTTCATTATTCTTGGTGGCTTCGCATCATCTCTCTGATGCTTTTGACCTGTTTTTATACGCTTCGATTTTAAGATTGAATCACTCTTCCTGACCCTGAGGTCTGGCACTGCCGTTTAGCTGTGAAAGGGCCACAACACACACACACACACACACACACACACAGAAACACACTCACACACACACACACAGAAACACACTCACACACACACAGACACACACTCACACACAGACACACACAGACACACGAACACACACACACACAGAAACACACTCACACACACACACACAGACACACACTCACACACAGACACACACAGACACACGAACACACACAGACACACACAGACACACTCACAGAAACACACTCACACACAGACACACACTCACACACAGACACACACAGACACACTCACACACACAGAAACACACTCACACACAGACACACACTCACACACAGACACACACACACACACACACTCACACACAGACACACACAGACACACACACACTCACACACAGACACACACAGACACACACTCACACGCAGACACACACTCACACACAGACACACACACACACTCACACACAGACACACACACACAGACACACACTCACACACAGACACACACAGACACACACTCACACACAGACACACACTCACACACACTCACACACAGACACACACAGACACACACTCACACACAGACACACACACAGACACACTCACACACTACAAAGCCACCTCTGTTAGTCCCTAAAACCTTGTGATGGGCAGAGGTCTTGAGATTAAACCCTGTGATCTCTGTAGGCCTGACACTAGAGGCTGTGAACCCACAGAGCAAATGTCTATCTTTAATCTGAAATGGAGCAAGAGAAAAAGGGTGTGTGTGTGAGGTACAGGGTCCCCCAAGGCTCTGTTGTTATGGCGACTTCAGGAGTTCTGCGGTTCCCAAGGCGAACACGGCTCATACACAGACACAGAAAAGGACGTGAGGGGAGGAGATGGTTGTGACTGCGTAACTCATTTTCCCTAATAAAAAAAATCACAACTCTACATTCCCATGACAACACAGTACGTTACTGTAAATCTCAGAGAAGAGGGGTCTGTCTGTCTCTTTCGACATACACACACACACACACACACACGCACAAACACACACACACACACATAATGTCCACCTGTTAGTGGGTCACTCAATGGTCATCTTCGTTATATCATCATGGAGACGAGTTGGTTGCCAGGCAGTGAGGGGTTGTCTCGGTGATCAGAATCAACTCGGAAATCAATCACCCAATCCTTTATCTTTCTAAGATATGCTCTTTGGTAACTGGGTTACAAGCCAATGAACCTCACTGCAATTAGAAAACGCGTTTTCTTTCAATACTGTAGCTTATGTTGACTGCTAAAACCTCACTATAATGACTAGATTACCTCACTGTGATTAGCTAACTCTAAACATTGCAACCGTAGCTTGATTAGATAAGGCTACAGGTCAATAGTGAGGGTGCACAGATTTTAAATTGATGATCAAAGGTTCCTAGACGTCGATTGTAGATTCTGTAAAGGTCTCTAAAGAACTAATTGAGCAGTCTACATCAATCTTTACGCCACTTCCGTAAGAACTGTGTGAAAGAAGATTTTTCAAAGAAGTTGGATTTTAGTTCAGTCGGAAGAGTGTCTGGAACACTAGGCGACTAGGCCTAGCGAAGCAGGTTGTTTTTGTCCACAACGTCAAACGCACGTAACCAAAAAGCACAGTTGATCGCTGGATAACTACAACAACCATATAATGCCGAGCCATGGACTTACATCAGCGAATCGGACCCGCCGGTTCATGTTCAGAAAGCGTGCTAGCGAGGAGAAATAATACAGATGCTAGCACAGCCCGCGGCCGTTTGACGGTGAACTAGGACAGGAGACAAAGACCAAGAGAGGCAGAAAACAAGCCGGTTCTAACCTTTTGATTTCCTCCTCAGCGCACAAAACAAGTCCTTTGTTGTCCAGTTCATAAGGTAGCTCGATATAACCCAACACAGCAGGCAGGCGATGACACAATGGGTGATATAACAGCATTATGAAGGGTAATGGAGATCAGCAGGGTCGACCCCTTGAGGGTTGAGATGGCTGGGAAATGGAGCTAAACTCTTCCCAAGAGGGGCAAAACACAACCACACATACATAAATACTCGCAATACAACGATTGCCAACTTTTCCAAACTTAAACAGACATCACGACAGCACAGCGCGACACATACTTAAAGAGAAGTTTAAGTATTTCGTTTGTGAGCAGTCTGACACCTTGTCGACTGATTGTGGCTTCCACACCAGGCGACATTGTGTGTTCTGTGGGCCTCAGTGGAGACCAGGGCAGTCAGTAAGTGATCTGCTGCATTGGAGAGACAACTACTGCCTGGCTCATTAGATGACATTAGATAACAGTCAGGCAGCACTCACGGCTAATTACATGACCTGCCCTGACACACTAACACACTTGTATATCACAATAGGTACACTCCTTCATGATTGCCTCTGAAAACTCTGTAGAGAGAGTCCTGAAGGGGTTGAGAGGTGCTGGGATACAGGGTCAGTCCTGAAGGGGTTGAGAGGTGCTGGGATACAGGGTCAGTCCTGAAGGGGTTGAGAGGTGCTGGGATACAGGGTCAGTCCTGAAGGGGTTGAGAGGTGCTGGGATACAGGGTCAGTCCTGAAGGGGTTGAGAGGTGCTGGGATACAGGGTCAGTCCTGAAGGGGTTGAGGGGTGCTCGGAGACTGGGTCGATACAACCTAGATCACACATGGACGGCGTTATACTTGAGATACTTTAAGTGTGTTGAATTGACTTCTCTGGTGTGCCAGACGGGCGGGGCATACATCGAGACAACTCCATTGGTGTCGGCTAGCAGGCGAGCTGATTCGAGCACTGCTAATTGCAATGGAAACATTGAAAACAGTATTGTGTTTAAGGTCTGGCGTGGTCTCCATGACAACGACATGTCAGGGTTGGTTCAGAGGTAGAGCAGGGAGGAGGGAAAGTAGGAATCTAGGACACAGGTAGAATGAGGTTTTTGTGGACTCAAGTTCTGGAACAATCTGTCTGGCAGGACAATCTCTTTGTAGAGTTTCTATTTTCAAGTCCGCAGGGGTTGTGATAAACACTGTCCTCCCAGCATGTGTGTGTGTTTGTGTCTGTTCAGGTGTGTGTGTGTGTGTGTACAGGTGTGTGTGTGTGTGTTCATGTACAGGTGTGTGTGTGTTTTCATGTACAGGTGTGTGTGTGTGTGTGTGTACAGGTGTGTGTGTGTGTTCATGTACAGGTGTGTGTGTGCGCGTGTGACATTGCTTCTGTGTGGGTCTAAGCCACAACAAAGCCCATCCTTAATAACTCAAACCCTGACCTCTGCTCACCATGGTGACGCACGGTTGCCAGGGCGACCCGGCCGTCCAGACAAAGGCCTGTGCTTCAGGTGATTTTGGCCATCCCATAACAGATAAACATTGCTGGGTGCCAATCTTCCCTGCGAACAAAAGAGGAGAAAAACAAATCCGGAGAGGAGGAGAGAGAAGAGAGGAGGAGTGAGGAGAGAGGAGGAGGGAGAGGAGGAGAGAGGGAGGAGAGAGGAGGAGGGGAGAGGAGGAGAGAGGAGGAGGGAGGAGGGAAGAGGAGGAGAGAGGGAGGAGAGAGGAGGAGGGGAGAGGAGGAGAAAGGAGGAGGGAGGAGGGAAGAGGAGGAGAGAGGGAGGAGAGAGGAGGAGGGGAGGAGAGAGGAGGAGGGGAGAGGAGGAGAGAGGGAGGAGAGAGAGAGGAGAGAGGAGGAGGGGAGAGGGAGGAGAGAGGGAGGAGAGAGGGAGGAGAGAGAGAGGAGAGAGGAGGAGGGGAGAGGGAGGAGAGAGGGAGGAGAGAGGGAGGAGAGAGGAGGAGGGGAGAGGGAGGAGAGAGGGAGGAGAGAGGAGGAGGGAGGAGGAGGAGAGAGGAGGTCTCTGTTGTTGAGTCAACCAGACCATGTCATGTAACAGATGGGCAAGGAAGCCAAGGCGATATGTGTTTTGGGAACAGGAGGTAGAAGAAATCTGGGTTGGGGATAAAATAGTGTTCAGATCTGACACCTGGGATGACACACATCCATGCTGGAACAGAACGAATCCAAACACTCACATGAAACAAAAGGCCCTAGCTAGATCGTTGGATCTTCAGTTGCTGCTGTAGGAGAACCCTCGGAAAACGAAACTTCTGAATCTCAATGTTCTACGTGGAACCTTATTTCAGAGGTTATTCTTGATGTTGTTAGAAAGCGTTCTCTATATATATAAAAAAGAACATCAATCTCTTTACTTCTGACATAAACTGAAACATCCAGCTTGATCAATGAGCACGTCTGGGGAGTGACTCAAGTCTCGCCCCCACAACCAAAAGTGAAACTAATTTCCAGATCAAGGATGCACCAGGCCCGAGTGGTTTGTGTGCGTGCATGTAGACATGTACTGCTATAATTGTGGTCTTTTTTTTTCAACACTACTTTCTGGTCAGAGAACTGGTATAAGCTTTCCCCCCCAAACAAGCTGACAAACTGCCAATCCTGAGAGCGGAACAAACTTGTCACATTTTTCTACCTCCAATCAACATCGTCTCGTTCGATTGACAAGATTTCTCGCACGATGATGCGTGTTCCTACACGGGTTCCCACACGCGTGTGTTTGTGCGTATATTCATGAGTGGAACACAACACAAAAAGGAAGCAGTCAAGTTTGCTCTGAGGTGAACAACAACTTTCTGCTTGGCGGAAGAGTCGGATGTAAAGAACCTTTCTCTCCTGCCTGATACTGAGGTAAGATGCTTTACATTTACATTTAGTCATTTAGCAGACGCTCTTATCCAGAGCGACTTACAGTAAGTACAGGGACATTCCCCCTGAGGCAAGTAGGGTGAAGTGCCTTGCCCAAGGACACAACGTCATTTGGCACAGCCGGGAATCGAACCGGTAACCTTCAGATTACTAGCCCGACTCCCTTACCGCTCAGCCACCTGACTCCCTTGCTTTAGAAAGAGTGTGTACCATACCACGATGGTCTTTTAGTATGCTACCCAATACTTAATTCAGAGACAGCTAATTACTCACACACGTTATATATATGGTAGCATATTGTCGGCAACTGTATTACATGAGCTACAAATGTATGTGTTTGGAAATGCCTCCTCAACATAAGTCAGTCCACCTCTCCCCTACCAGGGAGCCACGGCCATGTCCAGCAACCACAGCAACCACATCAACTGCTCCATGTACATCAGCGACGAGGTGAGAAACTTCCAGACGTTTCTCATCGTACCCGTGTTCCTGGCCGGGCTGGGTCTGAACCTGGCTGCCCTCCTGGTGTTCTACAGGCAGCGTTCAGTCTGGACCGACACACACGTCTACATGGTCAACCTGGCGCTGGCCGACACCACCCTGGTGATCCTCCTGCTGGTCCGCCTGTACGACAGCATCCACGAGCTCCAAGCCCCGCGTCTCTGCTCCCTGCTGGTCGTCCTCCACTACGCCAACATGTACGGCAGCATCTTCACCGTCACTGCCATCAGCGTCCAGAGATTCCTCGCCGTCCGTTTCCCGTATTACGCCAGGAGGGCGGGGTCTAAGAAGCGGGCGGCGTGCGTGTGCGTGGTCATCTGGCTCGTCATCGCGGGGGTGTGTCTCGTGTTCCGCGAGGACAACGCACCCGAAAACTGGCACACCTGCTTCGAGAGAAACCAACCGTTACCTCTGGACTTCCTGATGTCGCTAGAGCTTCTGGGATATGTAGTTCCCCTGCTCACCATGCTCCTGTGCTCCTCCCAGACCATCTACATCCTCCTCCGGACGTCCAGGGAGAACGCACGCTCGCAGGCTCTCCCCGGCGCCGGCGCGGGCTCGCCGCCCCGCATGCAGGACCACCGCAGGAGCGTGGCCGTCGTGGGCGCCAACCTGGCAGTGTTTGTCATCTGCTTCACGCCCATCCACGCCGCGCTCCTCCTCAGGTACCTGGAGGCATCCAGGGACCCGCTGGACTGCGGGAGGTACGTCCTGCTTCACAACGTCTACCTCGTGACGGAACTGGTGGCCACGACCAACTGCTTCCTGGATGCCGTGGGGTACTACTTCCTGTGTCGAGACTTCAGGAAGGAGCTGCTTCCTGTCAGGAGGACACAGGTCGAGTCACAGGAGTACTCTCTCTGAGCCCTGACAGACAGATCTGACAGGAGTGGGTTCAGACAGTTCACAGGTCGTATTGGGAGGAGAGGTTGGATGAGGGCCTGAGATAGAGATGTAAAAACAGTTTTTAGTTTTTTTTTGATTTAGGTGATCTATTTCTTTCTCTCTCCGTCCTCGCTTCCCTCCTTTGCAAAGAAAAGAGGAGATAAAAACAAACTTGATCACGCTTGACAGCTGTGTCGTATATCAAATATAACTATTTGACAACCCTACCTTCTTCTTTCCACTTTTCCAATGTCGTCCAGCTCTTTGTGTGGCTTACGGCGCCATCTAGTGGACTTATTGAGCAACTGCTGGTTGCAGATGTGACATTTCCGCCCATAGCAATGTCTGAATCTAACAGCACATATCAATGTTTTTGTTAAAGGGATTAAACGTTTATCCACATAGAGTTTTAAATCAGACAGATAATGAGGTTTGGGATGGATGATATGAAAATGGAGAGTGTTCTGATGATGTTACATTCGGTGCAGGTGTGTAAATGTGTGTGAGAGGTCAGATGGGGTTTATACTGGTGTGTCGAATGGCTGTGTTAGTTTAATACAGGCCTGATCAATGCCCACGCAGGTATTGATTGCGTAATTGGATAGTCTTTTACTGGACGTGTTGTTGTCAAGATTACTGTACATCCCCCCCCGGGTCTGTGTGTGTATTACAGTGTGCGAGTGTGTGCACATGAGTGTATGTGTGTATGAAACTGTGCTTGTGCTGAAAGTGTGTGTGTGTGAGTCTCTTTGTCAGTGTGTCTATATGTGAGAAGGGAAGTGACCAGGATGCACAGCTTTGTGGATGTGAGCTTGACTGGGTCTAGTTAAACTTACAGGAAGAGCTGTTGTTGTTACTGGGTTGGAGGCTAAGGCAGTGCACACACACACAGGTGTAAAGGTCTGTCGCTACAGACACACACAGGTGTTTAGGTCTGTAGCTACAGACACACACAGGTGTAGAGGTCTGTAGCTACACACACACAGGTGTTGAGGTCTATAGGTAGAGACACACAGGTGTTGAGATCTATAGCCAGAGACACAGAGAGGTCTGTCTCCTGTGTCAACCACAGACATTATGAGAGTCTTGGTCTCCTGCAAGGGGATCAAATGTACAGAACGCTCGTCTATGTAACAGCCCCTCCTAACCTGCTGTTCATTAGACCCATCACTCCATGTGTCACTGGTCCTGGCCCGGTTCACTTCCTGGATCTGGAGCTGGCTGATTGGTGTGGAGATTTATGGCTCCTTGTGACCAGCTGCTGTTTCTAAGCTGAGTCTGAGACCTGCCCTTCACTGTGCTGCACTGGGAGGGAGGGAGGGAGAGGGAGAGGGAGAGGGAGAGGGAGAGGGAGAGGGAGAGGGAGAGGGAGAGGAGAGAGAGAGAGAGAGAGAGAGAGAGAGAGAGAGAGAGAGAGAGAGAGAGAGAGAGAGAGAGAGAGAGAGAGAGAGAGAGAGAGAGAGAGAGAAAGAGAGAGATAGAAGGTGAGGGTTGGGGGGAAATTTAGAGGGGGGCGTTAAGGGCGGGATGGATGTAGGCTGAACTGGGAGGGAGAGGGACAGGTGGAGGGATGGAAGGTGAAACAGGGAGGAAGGTGGAGAGATCTGAGCGATGGAGGGCTCCGAAAGGCCTCACAGAAGCATGAGAGGAGGGGAGAGAGGGATGGAGAAGGATAAAGCGAGAGAGAACGACAGAGAGAGACACACACACACACACATAAAGAGACGGAGAAAACGAGCTAGCTTGATCCAGGCCTTGCTTTACATCTGTCACACGGCCAGTGAAGCTAGGCCCTCTAGTGGACACTGCTGGTATTATCCACCTGCGCCACTCCTTAGCTGGTGTCAAGACCATCTCATCTATCTTGACAAACAGGGAACTACAGTATCTGCTCTATCTTGTCTCCCTGGTGTGTGATTGTGTATCACGGCTCCAGACAGGCAAACTGCCGTCTGGCTTTCCCTCAACAGAGACAGCAAAGGAAGCAACAGAGCCAAGCGGTCAATGTCAAGAGTTGTTTAATAAGTAAGAAAGACAACAGGGGGGGGGAGGAAGTCTCCATGCTGAGTGACTGGTAGAGAGCGGAGAAGAACCACACACAACACGATGTTCACATCTGAACGCGCGCGTGTGTGTGTGTTATGATTGCGTGCGTGTGTATGCGGGTTGATTGTATGTGAGTTGTGTGTGTTGCGGGTGTGTATATGTGTGTGTATGGAATGGATGTGCGTGTCTGTGTTGGTGTGTATGCGAGTGTGTTGATTATACACACGTGTATGAATTTGTGTAAATGTGTGTGTTGATTGCATGTGTACGGGCGCGTGTGTGTGTGTTTTGGATGCACAATACGTGTGTATGCTTGTGTGTGTGTGTGTGTGAGCAGTTGTTGGAGGTTGCATGCACATGTTTGCATGATGAAAAGTCTCAGTGGACACAGGTACACACACACACGCTGGCAGGTACTGTACAGAGTGACAGGTGTGGGAACCACACACAGCCACAGTGGTCATGCTGCTACTGGGGGTACACTGAAGCTGGGGGGGGTCCCTATGTACACACCTGGCCTGGGACGCCCTCAGGGGACACCTGGGGCCCCTGGCTGGAGCTGGACCCAGGGGAGAGGGGCTGGGGCAGGGGAGAGGGGCTGGGGCAGGGGAGAGGGGCTGGGGCAGGGGAGAGGGGCTGGGGCAGGGGAGAGGGGCTGGGGCAGGGGAGAGGGGCTGGGGCAGGGGAGAGGGGCTGGGGCAGGGGAGAGGGGCTGGGGCAGGGGAGAGGGGCTGGGGCAGGGGAGGGGGCAGGGGCTGGACCCAGGGGAGAGGGGCTGGGGCAGGGGAGAGGGGCTGGGGCAGGGGAGGGGGCAGGGGCCAGGCTAGCCTCTGGTGGGCCACAGAGTCAGTCACAGTAGCAGGAGACTCCCCTCTGGAGGACAGGTGTCTCTGGAGGACAGGTGTCTCTGGAGGACAGGAGAGGCTGCATACATGTAGGTTTATGTCCATTCCTCCTCCTCTCCTCCTCCTCCTCCTCCTCCTCCTCCTCCTCCTCCTCCTCCTCCTCCTCCTCCTCCTCCTCCTCCTCCTCCTCCTCCTCCTCCTCCCCTCCTCCTCCTCCTCCTCCTCCTCCTCCTCCTCCTCCTCCTCCTCTTCTCTTCCAAACTTGATGCTACTACGGTATCAGGGGGAGAGAATGCTGAGATGCAGTTCGCAGTACAAAATCCTTGTCATCTTCTCCTGAATCTTCACCATTGTCATCTTCATCTACCTTCGTTATAATCATAATTATCATTGTCATCACCATCATCATACACGCACCAGAGATCAAATCAAAATGACACATTTATAATAAAGTTCTTAAACCTCAAACCAAACAGGACCGCAGAAGAAACCAATGTAACAAAACAAACAAACAAACAAACGATCAGATAGAACAGTAAACAACAACAGGTCAATGCTGGCTGATACACACACACACCCTCTACACACACACACACACACACACACACACCCTCTACACACACACACGCACACACCCTCTACACACACCTCAGTGTGGTGACACCTGGGCTGGGATTGGCTGATCAGGGTATCTACTGGTTAGGATTCTCCCCAGTGTGGAGAAGTGGAGAGAGAGAGACAGAGGGCTGGAAAGAAGGAGATAGAAAGAGAAAGAGAGAGAGCGAGCGGGAGAGAGAGGAAAGAGACAGTGAAAGAGAGAGGAGAAAGAGATTAGAAGAAAGAGAGAGAGAGGAAAGACAGTGAAAGAGAGAGAGCAGGAGAGAGAGAGAGGAATGAGACAGGGAGAGAGAGCAGAAGAGAGAGAGAGAGGAATGAGACAGGGAGAGGGAGCAGAGACTGAGACAGAGGCATCGCTGTCTATAGCAGTGTTGTTGCTAGGGCGGAGTATGCCATGGAGACAGAGTGTGTCTGGAGGCCACTGAGGATGAACAAGGGTATACACAATGACCTGTCCCCAGCCAAAACATGATATTTATACACACAGACTGGGACAAGAGAGCTGGGAGGAAGGGTGTGTGTGTGTGTGTGTGTGTGATGGGGGAAATATGTGAACTATTTAGAAATAGTGAAGCATTTGGAAATCTTGAAAACAAATCATCTCAAGGCAGAAGATTGGGATTGCCAGAGAAACAATTTACTATGCCAGAGGAATGCGATTGCATGACACAAATATTCAACTCTAATAAATTGTGTTTTTCCAGCGAGGCAGGTGTTTCCATGGTGAAACAGCTATTCTGTCTGTCAAATTGCAGCGGCGCAAAAACAAGGTAACAGAGAATCTGCTTCCAACATGTTATTGCATTCAAAATATAGGACAACATGCATCCAGTGTTTATGTGTGTGTGTGAGTGAGAGAGAGTGTGTGTGTGTGTGTGTGTGTGGGAACCCCCAGATTCTTTAGCAGTGCTGTCAGTGCTTTCCAGTTCATTATATTCTCATGTCTCATGCATTTTTCTCAAATAGGAGAGAGACGCAGCTCTTAGACAGTGTGTGTGTGTGTGTGCTTGGGGTCACCCTCATAGACACTAGTCAGTCCCAGGGAAGCCCCAGGCAGACTAAAGCAATTGCCTCCCAAATTTGGTTAGTGTGTGTGTGTGGTTAGTGAGTGTCTGTTTACGTGTCTGCCAGTTGATGTGCGTGTGTGTGTGTGGTTGTGTGAGGGTGTACAGTGCGTGTAAAACATAACAGGTCTCCCTGTTATGTTTTGGGGGAGGAGGAGGGAGAGGAGGAGGAGGGGGAAGAGGAGGAGGAGGGGGAGGGGGAGGGGGAGGGGGGAGGGGGAGGAGGAGGAGGAGGAGGAGGAGGGGGAGGAAGGGTTGTGTAAAGGGGAATGTCCAAAGAATGTCCCATGCTAATGCTGTAATGTAATAATGCAATGACACCAAGCCCTCCAGCTTCAACAGCCCTTCAGCACACACACACACACACACACACACACATACACACACACACTAGACCATAGTCAGCCATGCATGCTCAATACTCCCAGTAAATGATGTGCTGTCACTTCAATGTTTTTCCAGTAACTGACCAGCGTCCCTCCACCCCTCCATTCTCTCATCCCTTAATTTCTTCCCCTTTCCGTCCACTAGCAGCATCCCTCCTCCTCCCTCCATCTCTGGGCGTGTTAGACAGAGAACCCACCTGCAGCCACAGCAGGAACACGTTCTGCTACTGGACCCCCCCCCCCCCCCCACACACACACACACACACACACACACACACACATCTACACACACACACACACACACACACATCTACACACACAGATGGAACACACTGATGGGACAACAAAAGAACAGAGAGAGAGAGAGACCAGTTGCTGGGGAGAGAACACCTTTAACTGACACCACTGTTACCCAGCCCCCCCCCCCCCCCCCCGCCGCCCCCCCCCCCTCCCCAGAATCAGTGTCCCTCTTGTTGTTCTCAGACTGGGCCGAGGCCTGGGATAGTGTCTGTCCAAGAAAGAGAGGGAGGGAGGGGCAGAGTTGATGGAAAGAGAGATCTTATCTCTCTCTCTCTCTCTCTCTCTCTCTCTCTCTCTACATTCCGCCTTTTAGTCCCAAGATAGACAAGAGAAAGTTCAAAAATAGTGATTGATTTTCTGATCAAACTGGAAAGATTCTCATCCTTGTTTGACAAGTTAGCGAATCTCTCTTTTCGTAATCCAACTGTCCTGGTTCCTGATTATTGCTCTCCCCTCCTCCTCCTCCTCCTCTTGATGAATAAAACACAGTAGAGCTCACGATAGACACAGCAGAAACTAATTTGTTGTCCCTTGATTGTTCGACACAAGAGGAGGCGGGAGCAAAGTGCTGACATCGTAACAGAGTGGATCTCAGATCTCCAGGTGTGTGAATCTGGCCTTACCTTCCACCATCAACCCCTCACACCTGCTGCCTGCCTCACTGGAGCCCCCCTGCAGCTTCACCCCCTCACACCTGATTGTATATGCCTCATGGTTCCTTGCCGTAAAAACTGGCGACGGAAGGAAATGTGAGACCAGGGGCTGATCTCACTGGGGGGGTGGGGGGGGGGGGGTGGGGTGGGGGGGGTGATGATGTCAGCTGCGGAGGGGCAGGCTGAACTGGGCACTCCACCAGGGCGGAGCGCGTGTTAGTCTGCAGGGCAAAGCTGGCAGAAGCGCATAAGAACAATTTCACGTTGAACGAAGAGTTTGTTTCCGAGAAGTAAGAAGCACAACGAGACTTTTTCCACAACAGGGAGTTTAAAAGATAAACTGTCAGTGAGATGACGTTTTTTTTTTTTGTGTTTTTTTTGTTGTTAATCACAAATATGTCCCTTTGTTCCCTGACTTGCCACCCCTTTCTTGTCCTTGTGGTTTGTCCCGTGGTGTCCGACCCCAGCCCTGTGGAACATACCACTTTCAGGGCAGAGGGGGAGGAACACCTCTCAGTGCTTGAAGAGTGACAGAGGGAGTCAGCAGGATGAACGCCTCTTCCAACCTCTCTTGGCTCTGTATGTCTCTGCTGGCAGGAGGAGTCCATATCTCTGCTGTCAGCTGAGGACAGTCAAGTCTTTCAATGACAGTGAGAGAGGGCAGACACTGACAGACAGACGGATGGGGAGGGGGCAGGGATCTGGGCAGGGAGGGGGGGCAGGGAGGGGGGCAGGGAGGAACCGTCTGAGGAAGGGGGACAGTGGTTTCCAGTCACTTGAGAAAAAAAAAAAAAATGCTTTTCAAGAAAATAAGTGGGAAAATCCTCATCGCAATTCTCTTCACTGGCCACTAGGGGCGCGCTGCTCTCCCATGGCCTTCCCCAGCAGGTGGCTGTAGTCAGGCAGGTCCGCCAGGCCCTGGGGGTGGTGGCCGGGCCGCACCAGGGCGGGCCGCTGGGAGGGGTGTGAGGAGGGCGGGTAAGGGGCTCCGGGGGTGGTGGGGTACCCCCCCAGCCCCTCATGGCTCCACCGGGGGGGGTCCCCGTAGTCCAGGTGGGTGGTGGGGGCGGAGACAACCCGGCGCCGGTCGGGGGAGTCCTGGGGCGTTGCCGGGTAGTTATACTCCCCTGCAGAGTTCCTCAAGGGGGCGCCGGGACGCCCCCCGCCCTGCTCCCCGCCCCCCCCCGCCCTCTGAGTGGCCAGGACCAGGTAGCGCTGCCGCTCCGTGTTGGGGGGCAGAACCACTTCCCCCGGGTCCTCGTGCCTCCCCCCCCCTCCTCCCTGCAGGTACTTGGAGCTCAGGTAGATGACGGCGTTGGAGGGGGAGGTGAGGAAGGTGTGGCCCTGCTCCCACTCCTGCTCCGTCAGCCGAAGGGTCGGGGGGGGCCGTTTCTGCTGCAGGGGGGTCTGCTCCGGGGTGGGCAGGCCCGGGTCCAGCTCGCCCTTGGGCCAGCCGTTGGCGGCGGTCGTCATGACGAAGGGGTTGTCCGCCTGCGACCTCCGCCGCTCGCCGCCCCCGCTCCTCGTCACGCTCATCACCGAGCCGCTGCGGCCCTGGCCCAGCATGCTTTGCTCCTTGTCGCCCTTGCGGCGGGCGCCGTTGGCTCCGCCCCCTCGCGAGCGGTGCCGGTGGCGCCGGGTCATGATCCAGCACACGGCCAGGCCGGACAGCGCCGCCCCGGTGGAGAAGGCCACCACTGCAGACACCACCAGCAGGTTGACTGACACCAGGCCGTCCGGTTCATCCACAAAGCTCTCCTGGAGGAGACCTGGACACACATAAACATAAACAGGACACATACAGATGGTCAATGGACAGGAAAGAGTAGTTAAAAGCGTCTGAATGAGACAGTATTACAACCTCTACCCCCTTCTTCTACCGTTCTTTTCCTCTTCTTACGTCTCCTATTCCCTCCTTCATCTCCACATCATATCATCATTTCTCTCTCCCCCCTCCCCTCTCCTCTCTCCTCTACTCCTCTTCTCTCCCCCCCCTCCTCCCTTCCCCTCCCCTCTCCTCTCCCCTCCTCTCCTCTTCTCCCCCCCCTCCTCGCTTCCCCTCTCCTCTCCTCTCTCCTCCTCTCCTCTCCTCTTCTCCCCCCCTCCTCCCTTCCCCTCTCCTCTCCTCTCCTCTCTCCTCCTCCTCTCCCCCCCTCTCCTCCCTTCCCTTCTCGTCTCCTCCCCAGGGATAGGCTGCTATGCTAGAGGTGTACTGCCTAATTGCCTAATTAGGTGTGATTTTAATGACTATAATAACTGTCCTTCCTGATAGAAAATACCTCTCCATCCTGACAGGTTTTGCTCCATTAACTCTGCAGAGTAGGAAGACTGCACCAGAGCTCATGCTGGAGTAATGGCCTGAAGTTTTTCCTGGTATTTTACACAGCAATGGAACTTCACCAAGTTTCTTTCCAGTATGAGGAATTATTAATACTGTTTACAATCTCCACACGTGAGAGGAACTCAGAGGGCTAAGACGACGCCGTCTTTTTCCTCCGGGTAAAGAACACGAGAGGAGGGTTCTCCGGAGAACTTGGAATCATGAATTATTAAAAGCGATATAAGCACGCGGCGCGCTGAAGATACCGATCAATTAAGGAACTGTCGGGAAGGGACTCAGTTCCGTGCTGCTGTGACACCAGGGACCAATAACAGGGGACACTAAAGAAAGATGGAGAGAGAGAGAGAGGGAGAAAGAAAGGAATAAAAGAAGCCTAAAGCACGCTACTCCAATATGAGCCTCAGAAAGATAAACATCATAAATGATTCTTAAAATTACAGCAACAACAACAGCAGCAGCAGCAGCCGGGGGGCAGGATGGAACAGCAAGACTCATGGAGGGACGTTCGTCCACACAGGAAATAGAGGACTGTCGATGTCATTAACAAATGTTTGGGAGCCACTTCTACACCCACAGAATGAAAGTAGGAAGAAAGGAAAGCGAGAGCGAGAGAGGAAGAGAAGTGGGCAGCAGAAAAGCAGGGAGCAGAGATGGTATTAAACAAACTCAGTCCTGCGCTGACAAATGTATTCTAATGGAGACGAATGGAGACAATTACCTCCAGGTAGTGAGAAGGGAACTGGAGGGAGCTGGAGGGGCATTAGAGGGGCCGAGGTAACAAACTTCTGTTCTCTAGCAGCGACACGTGAAGAGCAACCCCTGCTCTCTGCTGTTCCCTGCTGCAGCACCCCACATCACTGCTTTACACGACCACAACACACTGTAGCTATACTGTGGAACGTGATTTTACTCAACTATACTATGTTACTATGTAATGTTAAATGTGACTTCACTAAACTATACTAAACTGTTCTGTTGCTATGTCATGTCAAATGTGACTTTATTCAACTATACTATACTGTTACCATTCAATACTACACTGTAGTATTAAATGTGTTAAATGTGATCTTACTAAACTATACTATACCATGCTAAACTGTAAACTTTGCTCTGTTCACTTTGCTCTGCTCACTTCCACCCTCCTGTACTATAAATAAACCAACACACTGACTCAAAGCTACTGAAGCTGACTAGGAACAGTTGAAAAGAAGAAGGATCGAGAGTGTTAATCAGCTCGGTCAATCAATGTGCTTTTGTCCACTAATGAGTTCTTTATCCCTGATCCAGTACGGAAGTCAGGCCTTCACGGAGACGCAGGGAGATACACGCTTTGGTCAAAGTCTGTGTGATGCACTGTATGTCTCTGTGTGGCCTAGTTACAGAAGGTCTACTCTGAAGCTAGAGTTCGGTGGGTACCGTGTGTGTTTATCACTGTCTTAATCCATTCCTCTCATCTTCTCTCTTCCATCTCCTCTCTCTCTCTCTCTGCTCTCTCTCTCCTCTCTCTCTCTCTCTCCTCTCTCTCTCTCTTCTCTCTCTCTCTCTCTCTCTTCCCTCTCCCTCTCTCTCTCTCCATTCCTCACTAATCCCTTGTCCCTTCTTCACCAGATATGGACACATTGTCGGCCATACTCCTGCCACCAGCCTAAACACACCCTTGATTCTTCCAGTATCTGTTTTCATGTTCCCACGCCAAACACTCAGACAGGCCTCTGTGTCCCAGCCCCGGGGGTACCAGCCTGGAGACTGGTGAGACACTGGAAAAAACACCCACCACAGTGGAGATGCCATGAGCTCACGGGGGAAGATGTTTGTCTACAGAAGAACAATGTAATTAAACGTTCCACCATCCAAACTTCCTGCGACCACAGTCTTGGTGGTTATGGAAACAACGCGGGCAACCACAGCCCCCCCCCCCCCCCACACACACACACATCAGGAAGAGCTCGGAGCTCCTCATCAGGACTCAGAGTCGAGTCTCACACTAGGGTGGGGAGGAGGAGGGAGGGAGGGAGGAGGAGAGAGGAGCAGAGAGCAGGAGAGCGAGGGGAAGGGAGGAGGAGAGAGGAGAGGAGAGAGAGCGAGGGGAAGGGAGGAGAGGAGGAGGAGGAGAGAGGAGAGCGAGGGGAAGGGAGGAGAGAGGAGGAGGAGAGAGGAGCAGGAGAGCGAGGGGGAAGGGAGGAGGAGAGAGGAGGAGGAGAGAGGAGAGCGAGGGGAAGGGAGGAGAGAGGAGGAGGAGAGAGGAGCAGGAGAGCGAGGGGAAGGGAGGAGGAGAGAGGAGGAGGAGAGAGGAGAGCGAGGGGAAAGGGAGGAGGAGAGAGGAGGAGAGAGAGGAGGAGGAGAGAGGAGAGCGAGGGGAAGGGAGGAGAGAGGAGGAGGAGAGAGGAGCAGGAGAGAGAGGGGAAGGGGGAGAAGAGGAGGAGGGAGAGCGAGGGGAAGGGAGGATGAGGAGCAGGATCACTGGTGTTCAAGTTCAAAAGCAGCCAGGGCAAATCTGGGGCAGAGTTACTTTTCCCTATTCACAAGTCTCTCTCTCTAACCATCTCTCTTCTTCTACATCTCTCTTTTCCCCCTCCACCTTTCCGCTTCTTTCCATCCCACCCTCTCTCTTCCTCTCCCCTTCCATCCCCACCCTCTCCCTTCCTCTCCCCTTCTATCTCTCCTCTCCCCCTTCTATCTCTCCCTCTCCCCTTCTATCTCTCCCTCTCCCCTTCTATCTCTCCCTCTCCCCTTCTATCTCTCCCTCTCTCCGTCAGGGAGACAATTCACCCCATGAGATGACAGGCTTTACCATTAGGGAGTGTTACCCTCGGAGCCACTCCATGCTGCCTGTGGCTCAGGAAGAACAAGTGAGTGTGTGTGTGTGTGTGTGTGTGTGTAAGAGAGAGAGATACTTCTCTCTGTGCAACTCAGAAGGGATGACAGCAAACCTCTCCTAGTCTGTTTACTTATTAAGCCTAATAGAAGCCGACTGGCCTGCCTGTCAGTTTGACACAGCCAGCCAGCCTGCACCTCAACCTCCATCACACTGGCCCAATTACAGCAGGGGAGACCAGCGGAGAGGAGAGGATGGGAGGAGAAGGAGCGGAAGAGAAGAGAGAGGAGAAAGCTACCGTAGAGGACAGGAGAGAAGAACTAAGGAGGGGAGAGGAGAAGAGAGGTGAAAAGGGGAGAAGAAAGGAGAAGGAGTAGAAGGAAGGTAGGGAGGTGGAAAAAAATTGAGAGGATTTCATTCTTCTCTATGTTAATATTCCTCCACCATCAATCCCCTCATCCTCACTCCTCTGATCCCAGGGGCACCTCCTTTCATCTTCCCGCCCTCGGTTTGCTCTGGGATCTCTCTCTCTCTCCCTCTCGCTCCCTCTCGCTCTCTTTCGCTCATATTCCATTCTTCTCCTCCCTCCGTCTCTCCAGAGTGAAGCTAAGTGAAGTCTAGCCTCTGGTGTTAACGCAGCCTTCATTAAAGCACCGCCACTGCTCTGGTCATGCGTACAAATTGGCAGGTTGTCTAGCGGTCGGTATGGTGTTTTTACGTGTGTTTGCACACAACCAGAGGGAATACGTTACACTGCCTGGGGATATGCATATCCAACACACACACACACATATATACAGTCACACCCACACCCACCCACACATAGTAACAGTGAGGCTGATTGAGGATGACTGTTTAGGAGCAACGGAGATCTAAGGGCCTTTCACGTCTGTTTCTCTGCATGTTATCCAGCATACAACACGTGGCCCTGCATGTGTGGACTGTATATTCTGCATGTAGGGAAATGGGAGAGAGAGAGAGAGAGAAAGCGATAGAGAAATGGAGGGAGAAAGAGAGAGGGGGGGAGAGAGAGATACAGAGAGAAAGCGATAGAGAGAGAATAGGGGACTACGTACGTGGCCTATGCTTCAGTGGGTTTGCTCATTATTTTCTATTTCTTAAAACTGCATGCACTACCTGCTCCCCCCCCCCCCCCCCCTCCCTCTCTCTCCCCTCTCCCCCCTCCCCCCTCCCCCTCCTCTCTCTCTCTCCTCTCTCTTCTCTCTCTCTCTCTCTCTCTCTCATCTCTTCTCTCTCTCTCTCTCTCTCCTTCCTCTCTCTCTCTCTCTCTCTCTCTCTCTCTCTCTTCCTCTCCTCTCTCTCTCTCTCCTATCTCTCTCTCTCGGCGGGAAGAGAGAAAAAAGGGAGTTAACTCCTAGAGGTCTGCTCTGTACACCTCTCTCACCAACTAATCAATACATTCAAACATTTATGATCACCAGCACATGTTTTCAATTAAAATCCCATTAAACCTGTACACGACCACCCTGCTGATTAATTGCAGTTACTTTCCACCTTAATAGGCAGATCAGATCAAGTTTCTCTTTGGCTTCAACCCAAAAGCTCT